>NW_008604728.1:0-4261 GCF_000691845.1 Merops nubicus
TATGATTCTATGATTCTATGACTCCCTGGAGCCCAGGCTCTTCCCTGGATGAGGCTGACTCTCGTGAAGGGTTGGGGCTGGGCTGGCCACTGGACAAACGACAGACGCTCTCTATTGACCCTTCTCCTTTTCCAAAGGGCAAGAGAAAGGAAATAAGGGAGAGAGAGATTTATGGACTGGAAAACCAAACCAGTTTTAACAAAAAGAATAACAATTAAATGGAAAATATGTAAATATATCCAAACCCAATACTGAGACTGGACAGAATTAGATCTGTTCTAGCTCAGACCAGGACAATGGGCAGCAGGGCTTGGTGGGCTTCAAGCTTCTCAACAGCAGCAGACTCCAAGCTAGCAGGGCATCAAGAGCTGCTCCTCCTCCTCCTCTTCTTTCTCCTCCTCCTCGTGGTGTTTCACAGTCAGGCTACAACGACTTCCTGGCATTGCACACAGCTTCTCACCAACCGTTAGGAAAGAGCTGCTGGTTTCAAGGGAGGGAGGCTTTGGAGATGCTTGCCTTGCACAAATCCTGCTCGGATGCCTCCGGTGGTCTTTAGAAAGGAGGTGAGCACGCAGAAAAGCTTCCACTGATGGAAAATGGTGAGTAAGAACCAGAGCTGGGCTGCTCTGGACCTGGAGATGGGGCGTGGGGAGCAGAGCCGTGTCTCCTGCTCGTAAAGGCTCTGGCAGTGTTCCTGCAAGGGGCTGGATCCTGCTGAGACCCCTGCTCCTCATGGAAGACAAAGTCCTCCTGTATGTCTGAGCTGGCTGGAGGTTCAAAAGTCTCTGACTGGTTCCTGGGCTCCCTGCAAGATTTTCTGGGTGATGTTGGGCTGAATATAAATATCTGTGAAAGAGGAAGAGGCCAGACTCTGCTGTTGACTCCAGGAGAGCACCCGCCAGGGCAAAATGTATCAAAAGCCCTGGAATTCTCACAGTGACAGCAGTGCTGGACACCTGTGGGCTCTGTGCAAGTCCCAGCTCATGGAATGGCTCCAAAACTGATGGTTACAAACCTCTGAATCATTCAGGTGCCAAAAATCCCTTCAATACGTTTGGGAATCTGGAAAAAGGTGCTTTTTTCACTAGCTGGGATGAAAGCCCCACTGCCTGGTGTGCAGGAAGAGGTGAATTCACGCTGCTTTACCATGGGCTACGCTCAGAGTGCTGCTTTTGCAGCATTTACCAGGGAAATTGGGGTTTGAGTGATTATGTCTAAAAATATGGCACTAGTTTCTTGGTCTGCTAGCCCTTCCGTTGTGAAAGAAAAAAATTACGCAAACTCAAACCCAAACTGAGATCCCAGAGGGAGGAGAGCTTCAAAATCCAAGCCTACAGCTTGCCAAGGGCAAGCAAAGCAGCTGGCCATGGTGCAAAGGGACACTGTGGCCTGGGGACAACGGGGTGGGAGAAGGGCAGGGGAGGTAAAATGATCCCTCCCCTCCCATAGGGTCCATCTGAGAAGCTTAGGAAAAATTTAACTCAATCTCACCTGAGCTTCGTGCCATACCTCAAACCCGGCACTCTCCTTCCAAAGGCCACTCAACGTCCTCCTGGCAGCCTTTCTCTGGGGGCTTCAGCAAAAGGGGCTTTTTGGCTGTGGAGGAAGCCAGGGGCAGCTCTCGTGTCCCAGTTCTCATGCGCACGGCGTGAGCAGCACAGGAAACCCTGCTCAGGAAAGTAGGGCAGAGCTGCTGCCTCGTGGCCTTGTTTCTGCACACAGGCTTGGGCAGGATGAGTTTCAGCAGCACCATCCTGGGCTTCCCCCCAGGGAGGGATGCTCATGGCTCTGTGTGGTCTCCCTGGCCAACTCCTCCTGCCTGGCTGGCCCAGGTTCACCATGGACTTCATGGGATCCAGCAGCAGGTCAAGGCAGGGTGCTCCCATCTGAGCCCAGGGCAACCTCTAGAGCTCATATTCTGCCCTCAGAAGCTTTGCTACTAGTGGAGCATAATCCTCCACCCAATCCCTTGGTTTTGATGGTCCCTGGTAGTGGATCAGACCAAAATGCTCCATGAGATGCCTCCTGCATGCCCTTATGGTGGTGGGACCTGTTCCCAGCCTGGTGCAGCCCCGTGTTGGTTTCTCAGACCCATTCCAGGACTGCTTTGAGCAGAGTCTGCATTTCATGGAGGAGCCTTAGGGTCAGGCCATGCTGAAGGAATCCTGCATTTCCCTGAGGGGGCTTCAGCTCATTTTCCTCCATGGTGTCTTAACCAGAGCTTTTCTTCATGGTCACAGACACATCTGGAGGGGAAAGAGGCCTTGGTGAGGCACCTACGGGCGAAGTTCCAAGGGAACAAGAAAGACCCTCCTGAAGTGGGCACCCGGCTGGAGAGTCACTCTGCAGCATCCCCTGCAACAGAGCAGGGACAGACCACGGCATCAGGCTCCAAGGGTGAGCCACCTCCAGAGCCCCCCCAGGCCAGGAGGCTGGACTTCAGCAGGGCTTCTCCAGCTCCCAGTAAGGGTCAGAGTCTGGGCCAGGATTTGCCTCCTCATCCTGTCTGTGAGACCTCGGGATGGATGGTGCGACTGAAGAAGGTGAACGCCCAAGACTCCAGCTTCCACCCAGCCCCCCCAAAGCCAGGAGGAGGAGACACGTTGGCCAAGGAGGTGGGAGCCACCTCCAGTCCTCCCCAGAGGAACCCAGCCCAGCAGACACGGCCACAGGCCAAGGACAAGTGTGCTCCAGCGGTTCCTGCCAAAGCTGCCGCTGCTGCAGCCCCCCTGCACCCTGTGGGGAGCCCCCACGGGACAGGCCGCCCAGCTCTGCCTCGGAGGAAGCCTTTGCCCCACGTCAAGGTGCTGGGAGAGAGGCCAGAGAAGCCCAGACGCCCTCCTGTTGTGGATCTGAAGAAGTTTGGGGTGGCTGCGTGCCACGGGACACGTGCCCGTCCCGCCGCGGAGCCCCCGAGGAGCGCTCGGCCGGGTACAGCCCAGCACCCACACCCCCAGGGGGTCATCCAGGAGGGAACATCCCCCCAGTTAGAGTCTGGAGCTCCTGGGAGATGGAAATATTGGGGGGAGCTGATGGAGAGGTGGGGGCTGGGAGTGCCAAAGGGGCTTTTCCAGGCCTGGCATGCGGAAAGGGATGAGAAAGGACAGCAGGTGAAGTGAAGGGGACCCAGTGCCCTGGCCCTGCCTGGGCTGCCTGTAGGGAGTAGGGCTGGGGTAAGTAACATGAGGGATGATGAGTGAGCCCAGTGCAGGGCACTGAGATGGTTGGGGGCTGGAGCATGTGGGGAAAGAGAGGGTGAGAGCCAGGCGTGTTTAGCCAGGAGAAGAGAGAGCGAAGGGGAGATCCTCTCCCTGCCCACAGCTACCTAATGAGAGGAGAAAATGGAGCCAGACTCTTCCCAGAAGTGCCTGGGAAGAAGACTGGAGGTGACAGGCCTGAGCTGCAGTATGGGAAACCCCAGTTAGGTATCAGAAGTCCCTGGAGCAGTGCAGCCCTGTGGCAGGCACCAGGGAGATGGGTATCTCCAGCCTTGACAACATTCCGTTGTCACCTGGATGAGGCCCTGAACAACCTGCTCGAGCTCTGAGACCAGCCCTGCTCTGAGCAGGAGGTTGGATGAGAGAGTCTGAGGTCCCTTCCAACCAGCCCAGCCCTGTGTGGCTCTAGGAGCAGAAAAGCCTGACTGGTGGGAAGCAGAGCTGCTTCCATCCAGCGGGCAAGAAGCACTGACACACCCCTTGGCCAGGGGGCAGAGACTCTGATGGTGGCAGCACGTTGCCTGCACCACCACCTGCCCCCAGCCCTGAGGGAGCTGCTGAGACCCCCCAGGCACAGCCAGAGCTATGGGCACCCAGGCCATGGTGCTGGCTTGGTGTGCCCTCCTTGCCAGAGACCCGGGGGATGCAGGGCTTGGTGCTTCTTGGGTGTGGTGGACCTCTGTCCAGACTCAGCTGTGCCATGCTCCACAGTGGCCTTCCAGAGCCAGGCAGTTTTGCTGGTTTCTAACTGCTGCCATTCTGCTAATCCTCACTCTGGGTGGTGAAACCTGTTTCAAATCCTGTTTCTTGCTCAGCTCCTCTAAGTTCTTGCTGAATCATGGTGGTCCCTAGTTAAAGGATGTGTTCAGCTTTGGAGACCCCACCGTTAGAAGGACAAGGACCTGTCCAGAGGAGAGCCATGAAGATGATCTGAGGGATGGAGCACCTCTCCTGGGATATTAGGAAGAATTTCTTCACTGAGACAATGGAACAGGCTGCCCAGGGAGGGGGTGGAGTCACCATCCCTGGAGGGGTTCAAAAAA
>NW_008604728.1:4660-5909 GCF_000691845.1 Merops nubicus
TGTGAGCACCTTGGTCTGTTGGGGGGTGCCCCTGCCTGTGGCAGGGGGTTGGAACGAGATGATCTTTAAGGTCCCTTCCAACCCAAACCATTCTGTGATGGTTCTGTGCCTCAGCTGCTGGGCAGAGGGCAAGTGTGAGAGGAGAGCCTCTCTTCTTTCTCTGTGAGAGCTGCAAAACCCAGCTGGTGTATGTTGTTATTGTAAGAGTCATCATTTGTTAGCACTCAGAGGCCTTTCTCAGCCCTGGCCATGCTGCTGTGCTGGAGATGTTCACTCCCTGGGACTGGCCCTGGGCTGAGTGGCCCTGGCAGAGGAAGGAGTGATCTGCCCTCCATGTGTCCCACAAACCAGCAGTTTTCAACTGTTTAGGTGTCTCACGGCCACTGAAGCAAGTCTGCACATCTACAAATACACCTCTGCCCTGATTTGGTGATTGTTGATGATTTTTAGGTCAACCTTATGATTTTTAAGGCCTGGTACATGATAGCACACTGCTTAGTATGATAACTGCCTTGTGTTGTAGATCTCTGTGCCAGCTGTTGGCTGGTCTGGTTGACCAGGCTGGTGACAGTTACAAGGTTGGTGATAAGAATAATGGGCTTGCAGCAGGGATGTGGGTGTGCAGGAGCACGTGCTGGCTGGTGGTGCTCCTGAGTACAGGGAGACAGCCAGGACTTGCCCTGATTCTGCTACAGATCTGCTGTTTAGGGCTTCCACCAATTACAAAATACCCATTTTGACCTCTTCCCTTCCCCTTGCACCACAGGTCCAGGGAGAAAGTAACATTAGGTACACAAGAAGGGGAAAACTTATATTTAATCTCTCCAGTGAGCTCTCCAGTGTGCTGGCAGGACAGACCACCCCTCGATGGACCATGGAGTGAAAAACTCCTTGCTGGCTCCAGATGGGCAGCCAGTTTTACCTCCCCCCATCCCTCCGCACTAAATCTGGGCCAGGGCAGCTCTGACCTCGGGGCAGGGCATAAAGTGAAGGAGAACATGTGAGATAATCCCTCTGTGTGCCCTCCTGTTCCCCTCTGTGCCACAGGTCCCCCGAAGCCAGGGCACGCCGTGCCAGCCGTGCCAGCCAGCCGCGGGACGCTCCGCCCGGGACCGGGTAAGGGCTGGGGCACCACTTCTCCTCTGGGGGGCTGCCAGGGTGTCCTGACCAGCAAGAGGGCTGGGCCAGGGCTGTGTGTGTGCAGCACCCTTCCTGGGCTGTGCTGCCACACGGCTCCGGTGGCACCGTC
>NW_008604728.1:5980-6204 GCF_000691845.1 Merops nubicus
CACCGCCCCAAACCCGGGGCAAACCAGCCTGTTGCTGCCCCTCCTTGTGGCCTCCTGCCCTTGGGCCCCCGTGCCAGGGCTGCAGGAGGGCTCCCTGACCGCTGTCTGCCTCGTCACAGGGATGAAGATGAGATCTATGATGATGTGGAGCCCGTCGGGGTGCCCAGGAGAGGCCAAGGCCTTCTGCTGCCCACTGCCTCCCGGCCATTGGCTTACCCCTGCCC
>NW_008604729.1:0-5683 GCF_000691845.1 Merops nubicus
GAAACTCAAAAAGGTGGACATATTTCATATATATGTTTAGAAACATTTCAGAGTTGTGAAAACCACAACAGATAAACAATGTCAATATCAGAGTCAATGGCAGAGCAATAATGGCACCCAATTTCTCAAAGGTATTTCTCTGCAAGCTACATAATTGCTAGCTCTTACAGCAAGAATATACTACTTTAATGCCTGTCACACATCCCTTTTCCTAGACAGTGCACAACTACCCAGGATTTCCCTCAGCAGCAGTCCTGCTGGCTGCTTGCAGTGCCACAGGTTTCATCTGTGCTACTTTGAGCAAGGAGGAGGCAACAAGTGGAAAAAAAATAATAAATGCACCTCTGTGAGTGAAAATTAAGCTAATCAGTTTACACAAAAGGATGGAATAACCTTTCCCTGACATGACCATCCAAACCTGCTGAGTGTTAAAGTCAGCAGGGGCTCTAGCTTTCCAGAGCACAGGTACTAATCCAAGGCTTTGCTTCACCCAGGTGTCCTTGGGTGTTAGGTGGCAAGGGGAACGGAGGCAGGGAAGTGGCCTAACTGCAGTGCACATGCTAAGGATCCTTTACACTTGTAACAAAGATTTGTATACACAAGATGTGTGCTAGTGCCTCAGCTTCTTTCTGTCTCCATATGTCTACCTTAAAATATGAGGCTTTCAATTAAAAAAAAAAAAAGACAGAACAATTTTCACTTTAAATTTGTCCATAAGCACTCAAGAGGAGGCATTAAGCACTATTGTCTTTTCCTGGCTATTAAGTAATTCTTACATTCCAGAATCAGAAGCATAGCATTCACTACTGTTCATGATTAAAGATTTTCAAGTTTTTGTAATCAAGTAATATACTCCTCTCTGTGTGTAACTGAATTTTCAGCCTGTGTCTTCAAAGAGCTCTTTTAAACGACATCGAAGGCTTACAGGCACAAATTGATCTCTGCATTACAATCAAAAGTCATAGAAAAAAATGCCAAAACTATATGTACACACAAAACTATGTATACACAAATTGGAAAAAAATCAGATGGAAAAATCTGATAGGTGTGAAACAGGATGACTCAGAACAAGCTCTGAAGAACACGGAAAAGAAAAAATGCTTTACCAGAGAATTACCCTGAGTAATAATCCACTCCTCTCCATTCCTTCTGCCAGAAAAAAAAGAAAAAAAACAAACCCAAACTTAAAATCCTGGGTTTAAAAATAACCTTTAAAAAAGTAGGAGTACAATGAACAGTAGCACCCCAGTGTTAAACCAAAACTTTTGAAGACTTGTATCGACTGCAAACGCACAGGTATCTGAGAAGATGGCAAAGCAGATGTCAAGTATTGCTCAACAGGTATAGCAGAATTAAAAAAGAAGGAATATAAAGAGCTTTGGCTTTTTATTTGAGGTGGAAGGAACACTTCTGTTTCTACGATGCAGCAGAAAAAAAACATGGCTTTATTACAGACTTCTTGTAGTCTTAAAGGCAGAATGGACTATATTTATTTACTTATGTCTGTAATGAATAGGGACTTCAGATATGCAAATTAAGAGATCTGGGGATCCCTGTGCTATTAAATTTACAATGTAAGATACACAATGCAGGAAAGAGATGAGAAAAAGAAAAGGTATAAAGATATATAAAGTTAAATAAAGCAAACATTAGAACAGAGAAGTAATCCACCATCTAACAACGGCCAAGGCAGCAAAAGCCAGACAACAGAAATTTAGATAATCAGATTTCTAAGCCCTACTGATGCTGCATGTACGTAACAGCTACTTACTTATATGTTGTTTTGCAAGGCAAAGACAGGATGCATAAAAGATAATAATTCTGCTATTATGATTATCCCCACCAGGCCATGACCAGGCCCAAGGAGGGCATGATCTTGGTTTGTTCATTAGGCCTCTAATATCTCAGATAATAGTACATCTCAAAATTATTTCCAAAATGGAGAAATGTTTGCTTAATAGACAACCTCACTGGCCACAGAGCACAGACAGATAACTTGTGACTCCCTACAGGGAAGTGCAGTAGTGTCTCATGGTACTCTCTGTTAATGACCAAAGTCAAATGTGCTGAACTCATATATGAAAAACCATATCCCCTTTTTACACGAGGAACCTTCCAATAAAGTGCTTCAGAAAGTCAGTTCTGCAAGCATGCTGAGTTTCTCCAAGCACAGCTTTTTCTCAAAGCACTCAGTGTTAGACAACTATAATCACCTTAATCACATTTTCTGTCAGGAACCTGTTATTAGTCTAAATACTAATTTTATTACTCTTCCTCTGCTACCAATAAAATTTCAGGGTCAAACTCTAGCTCTGAGCATGTGTACACAACTTTCACACCCATTTACTTCAAAGGTCACACTGAGAATTTCAGTCTCTAATGGCCTTTTATTTATTACTAATTCTTTAAAAGAAGAGGCCCATAAGCAGAAGTGCAGCTTAAAATACAAAGCAATCTAACTTTTGCCCCTTGGAGGGTCTGAACTGGCTCAGTATGTGTCTCACTCAAACTCGTCCTAGGATAATATTAAATATCCTCTGCCCGGTAACTCATGATAACAGGTAAGGCTGTGGGGAGAGGTTGCCCCAATGTTACTGTTAATAGTGTAGTCCAAGCAACACAAACTGCACCTACACACAGTGGTGCCTAGTGCACAGTACATTAAATTGTGAGTTATTTTGTCAGTAAAAAAATTAATGTTTATGAAAATTAACTCATCTGTAAATCCGCTGTGCTCTTTACATATGTAATTTTTACCTCTCCTGGTGACTGACTAAGCAACAGATTATACATGGAACACCATCTTATTAATTTTGCTTCAGGATTTCTAAAATCCAAAATCTAAGATGTGCTTATGAACATGTAACAAATAAATGGGAGTTAACAACCCTTAAGCTTGCTGAATCTGACATTTTGCTACCTGATATAGCATGGCCACTATACATGAACTGCTACTTCTCAGATTTCAAAATTTTAAAGAATGGCAAACTGGATGCTTATTTAGGAAAAAAAGGGGGAAGGGGAATCAAAGATTGTGAGCATGCCTGTGAGTGGCTGGAACAGAAGCAAGATACTAATAATTTGGAAATTTCAAAAAGGGTTCAGCTAGCAAAAATGATGCAAAAACCATTCCAAGGGCAAAGAACTGAGCAGCATAATTTGTCTACACAACATACATTCCAGTATATGGTTTATTCTTATGAAGAAGTGTACATTCCAGTTACTTATGATAGATGCAATCCTAAATCAGGACTTTAAAATCTCTTCTGAGTAGAGAAGTAGTACTTTTAACTCTTTTAGTTACCAAAGAAGAGAGTAGAAGAGAACTGCCTTCCTGCAGTTTTATTTCACTTTATCAGGAATGATAAAGACATTTGGAACAATGTATTTACTATTACATGAAGAGGTGTCTCTGGAAAGAGAAAGTTAAAACTCCTGGTAACAAATATTCAATAATAGCTGCATTTAAAAAAAAAAAAAAAGGTAAGGATGAGTAATCAATGTTAAAAGATAAACACAATTAATAAACAAATTTTGAAATCTTTTCATCTGATGTTTCATTCTCTATTTGCACTGAAAAAAATAAACATTTTAATGAAAAACAACAAGTCAGGCTTTTAAGAATAATATAAGACTGTATTTCATCTTATTGAACATTAGTAAAGGCTGTTAAATTTTGATGAAACCCATGAAACTAAACGCTCTGGAGATTGAGTTTTCTTACGAGTCACATGCACTTGGCAAATTAAGATTTGCAAGAGATTATGGTAACACTGTTAGGGGTTTTGTTGTTGTTTGTCTTTTTTTTTTTTTTTTTAATGTAAACTCACTACAGCAAACTCAAAAAGCACCAGTACCAGTGACCCTGGTTTCGAAATACAGTACTAGGATATAGGAAGTACAAGTCCTAACAGAATTCAATAAAACTGCAAAAAGTGACAAGTCTCCACAATGGGGACACCTAGCTGAACCTCAACCATTTTCATTACAGTGTTTGTAAACTGCCTATTTAACAGCAATGCTCCAGTGTGCCAGACACTCTTCTGGACTGCAAATACCTACTTTTTGTATTGTAAAGACTACTACAATCTGGCAGTTTCCAGCAATATACAGCTGACCACATTTCAACGTCAAACTACAATCTGCAGAGTTTGAAAGTGATGTTTTACAGTTTTCATCTTTAAATATGTTTATGAATCTAAACTCACAAAATAGTTGAGGTTGGAAGGGACCTCTGGAGGTCATCTGATCCAACCACTCTGCTCAAGCAGGACCACCTACAGCTGATTTCCCAGGGCCATGTCGAGACAGCTTTTGAATATCTCCAAGGAAGCAGATTTCACAACCTCTTTGCAACCTGTTGCAGTGCTGTCACTCTCCCAATAAAAAACTGTTTCCTGATGTTGAGAGGGAACCTCCCATGTTTCAGTTCATGCCCATTGCCTCTGGTCCTGCCACCAGACAACACTGAAAAGAGCCTGGATTTGTCTCCTTTGCACCTTCCCTTCAGGTTTATATACATTGAGAAGATCTCCAACTCAAACCCGGTAAATGTTCTAGGAGAGTATCATCCTCAATTTCTCAGAACAGATTTTAAAATCTGACTTAGATAACTATCCAGCACTTCCTATATAATAAAGATCTGGATGGGAAAAAAGTGCTTGTCTTAAGCCATATTGGGACTTGCAGATATTCTTAACATATGCTGAAAAACCTTCTAAGAATCATAAAAAGACAACAAATAACCTTTTATGTAAACTACTAAAACACAGGTGAAATTGCTAGATGAAGACCAGAAAAGTGTGACCTTATTTATAGAGCTAAGAGTTTACGAGGAAAGGTGAAATGACAAAATTTCACCTTTTAAATGACATGGAGGAAAAAAAATTCGCCTTATGTAAATCCTTATTTTCCGCCTACCTCCTCTCTAATGCCATCAACCAGCAGCCATGAAGGTTGATAATTCAGTAATTTTAGATTAGCTAATTTAAACAAAACTAAACTGAAAATTTACATCTACTGTTCTTAAACAATGTGTAACCACCAAATCCAAACAAGAAAAAAACCTTATAAACTCAGCATTTGAAGATGTAACTTTAATTTATTCATATCTCTCAGTAAAACCCCAAATCTTTGCAGAATGTATTCTGCTTTAAATTTGCAGTAAGAAACAAAAGGCAAGCTCAAAAGATTTCTTTTTTGTCCCTAAACTTTGATAACACTGTTTTCTTTTTAAATCTGCTTTCTAGCAGTATAAAGAACCTATCGCAAAGCTCTGCTTTCTTAAGAGCTCACTAATACTGGCTTAACTGACATCTTACAGTTGTACAGCTTTCCCTCCGCGTATCAAAGACGTCAACAGACTCAAGTCTAAAAGCACGTACGGAAACTTCAAAGCTAGACAAACAGCGTTCCTACTGGAGCCAGCGAAAGGCAGGAAAACACCCTGTTTAAGGAAATCTTGCCCATTTGGTCACGGTCAGTCCCAACTACAATTCTGTGGGTTTTCTTTTTCTTTTTTTTTTTCTTTTGTGCACGAGACGTGTTCACGCATTCACAAAGCGAGAGGGAGAAAGGGAATGCGGCCCCACATCGAAGATGGAGTCAGCAGCCGAATCGATGCGAGGCAAGGGCTAATCTGCCCACCCAGAAGCCGGCCGCTGGCAGCACGGGCCGCACCAGG
>NW_008604730.1:0-703 GCF_000691845.1 Merops nubicus
ATTATTGCTGGTGATAAAAACAGAAAGCTGCAGACTAGCTATATAGCTCTAAAAAGCAATTGCAATTACAATAATAAAAATCTCCCATGGATAAAAGTCCACCCAGTGGAGTGGAGGCAGCAAATCTTACCAAAAGGCATCCCTTCTCGGGAGGAGCAAGGAGAACAAACTTGTCGGTCTGTCCCTATGACTTGGTGCTGAATTGTCATCCCACAAACTGGGTCCAAAAGGGATGATATTATACCCTTTTTATGTTACTGATGTGTAACAAAAGTGTGGGGATGTGGCTGTGGGCAGACAACTGTTCCATCTAGTCAGCACAAAACTTCCTTATTTGCATCTGCAGCTTGTTTTGTTCTTCCAGCGTTTTACAGAGGGGCAAAGGTTGGTTAGCAAAACTCACTCACCCTTTAACAGTCCTATATGGCCAGTGCAAAAGCCTAACGGGGAATGGAGACTGACTGCGGACTATTGTGGCCTGAATGAAGTTATGCCAGCAATGAGTGCTGACATGCCAGGCATATTAGAACTCCGGTATGAGCTGGAGTCCACGGCAGCTAAGTGGTATGCTACCAGTGAAATTGTTAATGCTTTCTTCTCTATTTCTGTAGCATCACAGTGCAGGCCACAGTTTGCTTTCACCTTGAGAGGTGTCCAGTATACCTGGAATCGATTGGCCCAGGAGTGGAAACACATCCCTCAC
>NW_008604730.1:815-1086 GCF_000691845.1 Merops nubicus
AAAAATTAAAATTCTTGTAGATGCTAGATTTGCCATAAAAAGAAGGAAGTTCAAGGGACCTGCCTGAGTGATCCAGTTTTTGGGAATTAAATGGTGAGATGGGTGATACTAGATCCCAATGGATGTGGTTAACAAAATAACAGCTATGTCCCCACCAACTAACAAAAATGAAAGAAAGAAATTATAACTTAGGGATAGATATGACAACAATGGTATGTAATAAGTGGTTGAATTTCCTGGTGTCGTGGGCCGATATTAGTGGGCTACCGGC
>NW_008604731.1:0-25324 GCF_000691845.1 Merops nubicus
TGATTCTATGATTCTATGATCCTGGGGCACATCTACCTCTCTTATGAGTCTATCACCTCCTCATGGACTTCTTATGAGAAGCCAAGATCTCCAGAGGGACCACTTCCAGTCTGCAGGAGAAGAGGAATTCTTCCCATAGACCTATCACCCGAATAAATCATTGTTTAAAAAATAATCCCCCACAATATGAGTTTAATCCCAGGGTTTTAGACAGGTACTGCACGAGTACAGTGTGCCACTGCCTCACACTGCTGTGGGAAAGTATCCCACCCATAAACCAGCAGTGATCAACACTGCATGGACAGCAGCCCCATTGTTATCTGGACAGATGTCCTCTCTTTGTGCAGTGGGTTCCTGCCTCCAGCTTTTGTTCCAGGTATGTCAGAATTTCACATGGTTTCTGGGAATTTCCTTCTCTTTCCCACTTTCCACAGAAGCCCTTGGAGTCTGAGGTCTGCACCTCAGTGCAGCTTCTCCAGGGTTACCAATGCCAGGTCCAGCCCACATGCTTCCACCTGGAGTAGGAAAGCTTAAGGGTTTTCCTCTCTTGTTATTTAAATGAAAAGCCACAAACATTTTTCCATAGCTACAAAACATGGGTTTACTGTTTTCAGTCCTCAGCAACCTCTTTTGTTAGAACAAAACAGGTGAGTAAGAGCAGCGGAACAAGTTAGTCCACTTGATAAACTAATCTGCAGATAAGACTCTGGAGGACTTAGATCACTGCAAGGGGAAATAATGAGAACTATCTGATGAATGGTATCAGGAAATATCTCCTCTTAAAATGCCTTGTGGGTTTTCTGCAGTGGCATCTCTGGGCAGCCTCACACTTGAAAATTGAGTGCAGGCTCTAGAGGAGACTTCTGGGCAGTAATAACGTGCTCAGCTAACTCTACAGGTGCCTGTGTTTTGGTTTCCCTTTGAGAGAGCAGTTTCAGCTGTAGTAGAAAGCAGAGGATGTTTAAGATGGATCTAATTAGAAGATCTCCTCTTTGCATCATCTGAGAAGGTAAACCATATTATATGTCTGAGTTTCTTATTTATTTTCTAAAACATATGCAATGGTAACTATGGTGCTGGGCAGATTTACAAGAAAGGGTGTAATTATTCTGAAATATTTATTAAAAGGAGTAGTTTAGAGAAAAAGTAAAAAGAAGGTTATGTAGATCACCTATGTCCTGGGTTAAAGTGAGACCTTCCTATTTACTTCTAGGAACCTTCCACCCTTTTGGAGTTAACTGTAAACAACATTTTTCAGCCTGAATGTTGTGAAGAAGAGACTTGGTAGCAAATTTTTGCTTCTTTAGCTCTCTGGGACTGTATTTGTAAGTCAAGGAGAGTTATTGCCTCCCAGGAGACTGTGTGATAAATGATGGATGTGCCCCTGTATCTTCTGTTTCATCCTGAAGGCAGATACTTGAGATATTGCTTACTGAAAAATTTACAGCAATTCTTTTTTCAATGAGACATTACAAGAAGGAGGGGAACAGCCACATCACTTGAGAAGGACGTTAATATTTTCCCCCATTTGCAATCTGATATTTATCTGCTAGTTTGCTGGCTCTCTAGTTGTTGGTTTGGGATTTTTTGGTTTTTAAATAGCTGTCAAAGCCTGAGTAGCAGCAGGGTTCTAAATGACATGAGTTGTCCTCTGCATGGTTTATTATGTACACAATTAACAGGTCAGCTACATGGTTGCACAAGGGGTGTGCCTGAAAATAGAGGCTAACCCACAACATTTAAATGTGAATGCAAGTTTGTGACCAGTGTAAAAGATACACACAACACTCCAGCAGCTGCTGTTTAGCCTCATCATAAGCTTTAATGGCCTTTTTTCCTTTCTGTTATCTCTGCCATCAACTCGTTACCAATGAAATACAAGTTCTTTGGACAGATTAAGCTGTTGTACCACATGCTGTGAGCATGTCCTGCATATACAAAACGATCAGAAATCTTTGGTTTGTTAATATTTTGGTTATTAAGTCGTGTCTCTGTCTCAAAGACCTGAGTCACAGCTAATAACTTGGCAAGGTTTCCCTCTTGATCCATTTTGATCCACCTCGGTCTTGGGATTAGCCAGATCCATGACCATCTGGAGGTTGTCAAAACTGGATGTTTTCTAAAGAGCAAAATAGTATTTTTTGTAGAATGATGGATATGTTGATGGACACACCCAGAAAACTGAAAAGAAGCTTCCTTTTCCTACTTTTTTTTTTTAAATTCCCAATTCTGCCAGCCATTCATCCGCTGAATTAAAAGAAAAAAAAAAAGGAAAGGAAAGGGAAGGAAAGGGAAGGAAAGGGAAGGAAAGGAAAGGAAAGGAAAGGAAAGGAAAGGAAAGGAAAGGAAAGGAAAGGAAAGGAAAGAGAAAAGGAAAGGAAAGGAAAGGAAAGGAAAGGAAAGGAAAGGAAAGGAAAGGAAAGGAAAGAGAAAAGGAAAGGAAAGAAAAGAGAAAAGGAAAGGGAAGGAAAGAAAAGGAAAGGAAAGAGAAGAAAAGAGGAAAGGAAAGGAAAGAAAAGAAAAGAGGAAAGGAAAGGAAAGAAAAGAAAAGAGAAGAAAAGAGAAGGAAAGAAAAGAAAAGAGTAAAGGAAAGGAAAGAAAAGAAAAGAGAAGAAAAGAAAAGAAAAGAGAAAAGAAAAGAAAAAGCACCTATAACCATCTGGGGGTTTTGTATTTTGGGGTGGAGTGGAAAGATATTCTGACTCAGTAAGATGTCTATTTTTCTGGTTATTCCTATGTAGAAGCATAAAAGCAGCCATGATGGGTCAGCTCAAGTGTCTAGATACCACTGTTTGCTGTTTTATTGGGGTTTGTTGGTTGGTTGGTTTGTTCTTTTTTTTCCTCTCTGTTGTTAGCCTGGAATATCTTAACATTAATTTTCCTTTTTTTAATTGCTCCTTAGAGTTCAGCTGACAATTCTTCTGACCCCGTTTCTGAGGGGTAATAGTCAGTTCAGAGTCCACCTCAGAATACATAATGTCAGGATCATTTCTTTCTACCTTACACTCACCAGTGCTGAATTTCATTAATCTCCTGACCCAGGCACTCAGTATCCTGTGATCCCTATGCAGCTCTTCACAAACAGACCTTGCTTTTGCTTGTCTCAGTCATGTAAGTTTTCCAGAGTGTTGTAGCACTAATCTCTGCCTTTTCCACCTCACTTGAGAACAGAAGACACAGACTTACATCCATGTTCCAGCAGAGCTCTAGTGATGACATCTCTCTATTGGAAAAGCCAATCATTTCTTCCTGGTTTTGTGTCCTCTCTTTTAACCAGGTCAATACCCAGTTGAATCTCTCACTGCAGATGAATGACCTTGGTGAGGAACCCCGACAAACCCTTACTGGATGCCCATGTTGGTGACATCACACATATTACTTGGCTCTAATCTCATTGCTGTCCTCTATCCATTCACAAGGTGAGACTACAGGTCGTGTTCATATTATAATTTTCTTTCATGGGCTCTTTTGGGCAGGAAACTCACAGTGAAGTCTCTTGTCTACTTGGGAGCAGCAGCTCTGACACGCAATGGTGGTGGCAATAGGCAATCCTTGCCAATGCCCATTACTGTGTCAGGAGGTGCTGATTTTTATGCTTCTGCATGGTGACCCACAGCCTTTCAGATCCTAGCATATGTGTGTGAACAGCCTTTTCAACACAGAGAGATCATAATTCTGCAAAAGCTCACGAAAAGTTTGAGATTGAAACTCCATGATCTTTAAGGTCCCTTCCAACCCAAACCGTTCTATGATTCTATGATTTCAATCAAATTGATGTTATCCATTCAGGTGTAGTTCAGAACTATTCTTAAGAGTCTTTTCTCAGTGTTTTCCTTTTTTAAAATGATTTTCACAGTCTGGCTGGGTTCTGCCTTTTCCTGTAGCTCTCTATGAGCTGTTAATTCTGGACTAGGGAGGTGCTTTGTTGGGAATAATAAAAAATTGCATATTGATAGCAAAATACTTTAGCTTCGTATCTTCGTATTCTTCAGCTTCCAGCCTATATTCCCTCTCCTGAATAAGATGTGTCAACATCTCCTATACCTACATCTACCATAAGGGTCCATGCAGGTTTTGCCTCTCTGTTTAAGTTTCACCATTCTATCTCCTGCATGCATAAATTAGCTTAGGTATTAATGATCTGGAAAAGGCTGGAGTTTGTGTGTTTTTATTTCAGGCCCCACATTATATTTCATGTTATTTTCTTGTTAACATCAGTGCAATTAATGGAGATGTATACCAAAACCTAAAAATGACAAGTGTTTTTTTTCCAGGGGATATCACTTTTTGTTGTTTCCCTTGTTAGCCAAGGGGTACCAAAGAAGAAGAAACCTGTAGATGAGCCCATGATTTTGCAACAGCCCTCTCCAGAGTGGGACAGGGTTGGTAGCAGAGCTCTCCCTGCTGCAACAGGACAGTATTTCTAATTACTCCCTCATGTTCTGTCTGTTCATTTGCCAAGTACCACGGTGAGGAAAATCTGAAGGTCCAAAGTCAACTTTTCTCATGGCAGATGAATTTCTAGCATCTCACTTGTGCCTGTTAGGAATCTGCTCATGGCTATGCTTTCTCCACGAGTTTGTTTCCTCCTTCCATTTTAACTAGGTACAGCAATGAGGGGGGGGAAGGAAGTATGAGGGAAGCAGTTTGGTGACAGTGGCAGAGGAATAATTACAGAGCTTGTTCTGTGCTGTGTCTGGGGTGGATTGAACAGGCAGAGAGTTCTGAGAAAGTCTGAACATGCTGCCTTTGCAGTGTGTGCTGGTGCTCCCTGCTGTGGGTCAGCTGAAAATTCCCTGATCCTTTTGCTACGTTTTGTTTTCAGGCTGTACAGCAAAGTCACTGCACAAGATGCCATCCCAGAGCACTACAGGTCTCCACTGCCTACTTCTACTGGTCACAGTATGTTGCCAGACATCACAGGACTCAAACTTTGATCCATTCTCCCCATATGGAGTGAGTATCCTTTCCCAGCCTCACTGGTTTTCACTTGGTCTCTGCTGTAGGATCCCTCTGCTGTAGCTCCTCTTTACATCCACAGAACATTAAAGGAAGTCAGTATAAAATCAGGTGGGGAAACTGAACCCAGAATCTCCTCAGAGGTCTTTAAAAAATCCAGACACGGGGCTCCTCTTGCTTCCCAGTCATAAAGCCTCTCCAGAAGGAACTGAGCAAACTGTTTTCTCATGTACATCATGCTGTAGGGGATTAAAATCACTGATGGCTTGGCTAAGCCCAGGAAACAGTTACATGGGCACTGGTCCTAATGGGATTTACCATTAGAGAATGAGTCATCATTATCTCATGAGAGAGAGAAACCAAATAAATCCTGCCTAGAAGTGGTGTGTCAACAAAACTATCTCAGGCACAGAGGTGCTTACAGGTAGGTGACAGGAATCTCACCACTGTCCTGACAGCAGGACAAGTACCTATGACCAAATTGCTGCTGGGACTCAGACTTCAGTTTCCTACTTTTTCAATAATCCTCACACACCTTTTTTGCTTCATCAGTTGTGCAACTTATGGAAAGTCATTTTGTGATTTGTCCTCTGTGCGGGTTTCCTAACAGTGTCTGCAGAAATAGTCCTTAACTAGAAAGGACAAAAGAGGAACAGAGAAACAAAGGGACTGATCAAATGGAAGTTAATATTCTCTAGGAAAGAAAACTAGTCTACAAATCTACCAACTCTTGGTCTAGCACAACTTTTATTAGACCAGAAAATACTTTTTTTTCTTCTACACTATGAACCCTGTGAAGCTCAAATGGATTCTAACATCGACATTCAGCCCCTAGCACCACAGGAACCTTGGTTCTGGTGGACTGACTAGAACACAATGTGCTTTTTGATCAGGTTGAAAAAGGCAAGAAGTGAAGAGGAAGACTGGAACTCCTTAAGTGGTTTCTGCCACCATTCCCTGTCTTGGCAACCCAAGATGTAGCTAGTTCTAGCAGCTCTGTCTGCTGTTTGGCAGATGTCGAGTAGTCACCAAGTATCTTGTTTGTTCTGGGTTTTTTTTCCAAACTGTTTTAGGCATTGTCATGAAAAGAGTAACATTTTAGTTTTTAGCATCATTGATCCATGGATGATCCTGCAAATGAATCATCACTTCATGGTGTGAATCTGCCAACTATTTAATGACATAATAATACCCTGTAGTTCTCTAAAAAAAGGAAACCACTGAGATCCAGCCTGGGGGGAGAAGTGGATCACAGCCAGCTCTCTGTAACTCTGGCAGCTAACCTCTCAGGTGAAAGGTGGTACCTAGCAGTGCAAAGGTGCCAGTGGACTTGGGAGCCTGAGTGCCAGCACAGCTGTGACACGGAGCCCAGATCTAATCACACACCAGATGGTTCCTTTATGTAAAGAGATGACTTAAGGGCTGCCAAGCTATTCACCCTGTCTGTAAATAAAGACCTCAGTAGAACTCAAGAAACTGGCAAAGCTGCAAATTTCCTGCCTGTGTTTTCGCTTGTTCTTCAGCCTTTCTTGCTAACTGTGGTGCCAGGGTATTTTTAGGGCATGACTGAAAAAAAAAACATAAAAAAAGGTCTGTACCTCATTTGGCTGCATCAGGTCGTACAGAAATTGTACCAGCAGTGCCCTGGTCAGCTGTGTGCCTCAGGTGGCTCACACAAGAGCTGCCCTGCCACAGGAGCTGGAGCCAAATCTCCTTTGTCCTCCTACTCAGTCTGGCATTGCTGCTGCAGAGCAGAGAGCTCAGAGCAGAGGAGAGCAGAGGGCTGTGAATCTGCTCTCTGCATTGAAAGGCTGACTGGCCAGGCCTCCCAAGCAGTGGGCAAGTCTGGACCAGGACTGAGAGCACTGCCTCAGCCCCACGGCTGGTTTGCAGCTCAGGCACAGGATTTCTGCTCCACTGAGATAACTGCCTTACAGACATGTGCAAAGAGACACTCAGTACGTCCTGAGCTGGTGTTTAACATTTCCCTGCTTGGGAGATATTAATATTCTGTTTAAAGAGGGAGCGAGGAGGGGCAGATTGTTGGGGGGAAAAAATTCTACATGTCAGTGTTTTCTTCACAAATTCTTTCATGTCAATGACAGCAGTTAAAGGTTCAGTTTGTTTTTCACAGAGCTTCACTGTTTTTCCCACAGATTGACAGTGCACTGGAAGAGGGAGGCGTCCAGCCAGAGATGCAAAGGCAGAAGCGAAAGAGTATGTACACAAACATATGGTATCAGAGCAGGTTCCTGGTAAGCCAGGGGTGAAATCACTGTTGGGGACAGCATCTCTGGAGGCACTGAACGGAGATCATCCAGGGGGAGTAGCTGTGGTTTAACCCCAGGCAGCAGCTAAGCACCGTGCAGCTGCAGGCTCCCTGTCCCCAGGTGGCATGGGGGACAGAGTCAGGAGGGTGAAAGGGAGAAAAATTCTTTCTTCATCTTCCACCAGCTTTTACTTCTGAGCATGACATCATATGATGTGGACGACTCACTCCAGATCGTGTGGTGTGTGAGATCAGACTGCTCAGCTAGGGTCAGCTGTCCCAGCTGTGTCCCCTTCCAGGTTCTTGTGCACCCCATGACTGCTTGTGGGGAGGACAGAGGAGAAGAAGAGAAAGCCTCTCTGCTGTGCAGGCACTGCTCAGCAACAGCCTGAACACTGCTGTGGTACCAGCACTGTTTTCATCACAAATCCAAACCACGGCTCCACACAAGCTGCTATGAAGAAATTTAACTCTACTCCAGCAAAAAAAGCAGGACAGTAGTAGTAAGGGCACAAATTAAAGAGATGGAGACTTCTGTCTGGTTGGAGACTGAAATATGTGAGCATGGCTCCTATGCAAGGTGAAATATATGTTGTAGAATAAAACCTGAACCTCTTAGCAGGACAGGGGTCACAAGATAATTCTGTATGTCTTTAGGCTATGGTTGACAACCCGACTACTTTCTGAGTCAAATGAGAGAAAGGATGGGACAGCTTTTCTCTGCATCAGTTTCCTATTGCCCTAAGACCAAAGAAATCTGGTTTTTGTCAGATGAGCAGCAGAGAGAACACATGCAGAACATCTGCTGAGTAGGGATCAGTAAGATTTCCTCATTAGAATGCCACACTAAGATACCATTAAATAGCAACAGAGCCTAAATACCCAAACGGGAGCCATCAGTTTATGACTTACCCTCCCATGCAGCTTTGCATTCTCATGTTATTTCTCTTCCAGTGCTTTTTTTTGACCTTCCACCTCCGGAGTACACTGTTGACATTGAAGTAAGCCTTATGGATTCATCTTTTCTGGAGCCAGTCAAAGAGTATTTAAAAAACCTTAATCTTTCAACAAGCATTTCAAATGTAGACGTGACAATTTCAAACGTCAGCGTTACAACAGGTGGGTGGGTTATTTGTTTTTATATTCTGGGTGATATGCTTTTATAACAGCATTTGATTTCTGACAGTTTTACCATCCCTCACACTGAGACACCAACAAAACTGAACTGATCTGACAAGACTGAACCTCCAGCACACAAGGGTGTGTTTTGTTATCTTGCATCCCAACACTCCTCTTTACATAATGTTGGCATTAGGAATAGCCCTCCATGCTTTTCTTTTCCTAAGGAAGGGACAAAGCCAGAGGAAGCCTGAGCCAAAGGATTTTGCTCCAGTCTAACAAGCAGTCTGAGCTACTTTCAAGTTTCAGGAAGCTGTGACAGTGGTTATCAGACTGTTTACTTCCCTCCACTTGCATTTGGAATGTAAATCTCTGTACGAGGCTGCCCTCTGACCCTGACAGAGACCACATCTCCTGCAGCCACCTCCTGAGCTAACTCACTAAACCTATTCCTTCAGGGCAGAGGATCAGGCAGGTTTCATTACACGGGTTGTGGTTGTGCAACTTCACCTCCAAGTCACTACCACGGCAGAGGGCAGACAAGCACACAAACATTTCCAGCAGCAGAGGAGGAGATTTGGTGCCTCTTTACCACTGGCCTGTAAAGCAGTGAAAGGAAGTGTTCACCAGCTCTCCAAACAACATGCAAATGGGGACTTTAAAGGCCCTCAGGGTCACATGCAACGTATGAAAATCACTTTGTTAATATCTTACTATTCCAATGGCACATTAAGAGCAGAAAAATTACAGTGAAGTGCTTTTTGGTTGGGTTTTTTTGTTTGTTTGTTTGCTTTCAAGGGTTTTTCTTTGTGTGGTTTTGGTTTTTTTTTTGGGGTTATGTTTTGTTTTGTTTAGACAGAACGTTGTTAAAGCACTCTGTGATTATGTTACCTTCTCTCATGTAGCACTTGTCAGGATACAGTCAGAAGGACACAACACCTTGTCAGCCATCAGGACTTTGAACAAGCATGACATGCTATTGCAACCTCTAACAGCCTACACGTTTGCTTTTAGCCCAGGCATTATAGAAACAGCCAATCTGAAAACTCTTGTAGGACGATAGCAAATATCTCAGATGAGTTTGTAGGATCAGGCTTCACATCTCCATTCGATTGCTTAAAAGTGATTGATCAGCCTCCCCCCTGTACCTGCCTGGATCCTGTTTCTGGTTAGTCATTTTTAATCAGTCTAGTAAGATTTGCAAGGTCTCAGATCATCCTGTTTGCATCGTTCAGCTGAACTCACAAAAAGGGCAACATTCAGCTGAGGTCACTGGTATAAAGACACGGTGGGGTAAATATAACACAGCATGTTGTGCCCCAGGTACCATTCTCACAACGTTTCTCTGTCTGTCTGATGCTAGTCTGTCTGCCCAACCCTGAGAACAAAAGCTGCTGTTCTTGTGAAAGTGGATATGCCTGGCCAAGTGCAGTGTGCAGTGACTTGGTAACCTGCCCTTCCATCAGCCTAGCACCCGACCTACCCTGCAGCTACGTGAAGGAAATGCCTCTCTCTGGGCCTTACTGTGAGCCCCAGACTGAAGGTAAGGAGAAACAGAGCTGGGCTCCACCACTGTACAACTGATATGCTGGTTAACGGGGTGATGAAGAAGCACGTTGGGGCTGAGCTGGCTGCCACATCATCTATGCATGTAGGAAGTCTGTAAAGATAGTGTAGAGCTCTTCTTTTTTGTGATGTGGGTCCACTCTGACCCAAGGACTTGGAGATATTTAATCTGTGCCAGAGCCCTAGCTCCTGGAATCACTCACGTGCCTCTTTGGTACTTGCAGCTTCTGCTAAGCAAAGCAAGTTTCATCTCACCAGATTTTCAACACAGGAACTTAAAAATATAACCAAAGTATGCTATAGTGCTCAAGAAAAGAGAAGGAACAAAAAATACCCAGCATGTATATTTTCTCTGGTTCTATTATTTCACTACTCTCATGGCAAGGTGACCATGACTCTTTAGGAATTTTTTTAGGATGTTTGGACACTTAGGCTAAGGCCACAGAGGGGAGCAGTACCTGTTGTCTTTATAAGCCAAGACAAACTCCCACAAGGGTCTGTCTCTGATTCATGATGAAATATCATGCACAGATACCCAGAGGTAGCCCTAGAGTGGAAGAAGTCCAGTTTTGCCAGCATGCTCCTTCCAAACAGCTTCCAAACTGCTTGGAGGCAATGCTTTTATCACAGGGCAGCCCTCTATCAACACCACTATACTATCTCCAGGACTAGAGCTAGTATCTCTTCCTTGTGGAAGGCACACACCCCTTCAAACTGTAAGGCCCTGGGTGCAATCCTCCTCCGTGGCATGGTATAGACATGTCCTTAAATGGACAAAATTTAGAAAATTTTAGCAGTGTAGGGGAAAGGGACCTGGGGCTGCTGTGGTTCCTCCTGGAGAAGGAAGACCTTGTTTTGGCCTTTCAATACACCAAGAAGACCTATAAGAAAGACAAAGAAAGCCTTTTCACTAGGATCTGTAGTGACAGGACAAGGGGCAACAGTTTTAAACTGCAAGAGCATAGATTTAGACTAGACATAAGGAAGAAATTATTTACAGTGAAGGTGGTGAGGCACTGGAACAGGCTGCCCAGAGAAGTTTTGGATGCCCCACCATAGAATGGTTCAAAGTCAGGATGGAAGTTCCTGCCTATGGCAGGGAGATTGGACTAGATGATCTTTAAATGCCCCTTCCAACCCAAATCATTGTAGGTTTGTAAGATTCTGTCTTTAATTTGTAAGAAAAAAAAACACTTTGTAAGCACTGCTTTTGATTATTTTTACCTTTCCTTTTGTTTTTCCTCACAGACTCATGTGATGTAGCAACTCCTGTTGTAATGAATATGTCAGTCAGACTCGACATAGAATTTCAGGACGATCTCGGGGATTCTTCTTCTGGATTATACAAAGAATACAAAGCTGACCTTGAAAAAGTGGTAATGACTTTTGTTTCCTATATCTGAAGGTAGAAAGACCTCTAAGAAACATGGTATTTAGCCTAAGTATCTGGCACGTAGTGTGCACTGTCACTGTTCCTGTGGGGAGTAGTGAAGTATGCAGCAGTAGTAGCTACAGGAGGGCCAATATTCCCTTTCATTTTGATATGATGGCTGACAGCATTTATGAAATTCAGTGTTTAGGAATCTTCTGCATCAAAACTGTGATGAAAAAAAAAAAGTCATATTCTTGGTCCCAGCTTAAATACAAGTGTATGCACAGAATGAAACCATCAGCACAGATTTATCCCAGTGCCACAGGGCAGAGCACCAGGCCTGTGCTGTCAGATATGCTACATGTCCTGACTCATACTAGTGTTGAATGGAGAGTTTCTTGTTTTAAGTATGCTAGAATAATATACAGAGAACTTATGTCATGTAATCTGTCTTTGTTTACAGTTTCATGCTAGCTACAGATGCTTACCAGGCTTTGTATCGACCACAGTAACTGGTTTCAGGTGAGTAAACAATTTCTTTTCTTCCTGGAAGACACAAAACCTTCTGTCCAGTCTCAAGGTCAGCAAAGACTCCATTCACACTGCCTAGAACCCACACCCAGAATATACAGACTGAATAACACCAGAATAGCTGTAAAGGAAAGCTGAAATACTAGCGTGGGAGTTGGATTGTGGATAAAATTCACTACTGAGCAAAAGTCAAAGAAATATAACCATTCTCCTTTTGGATCAAAGCCTTTTGTGGGAAGGACTGAATTCCACCCAAAAGAGGAAAAGGATGTGAATAAACCTAACATGACCTTCCCAGGTCATCAGGAAGATGAATTAGTACACTGACTCTGAAAGTAAGATTGGATCTGTATAAAAGAGACATTACTTAAGTCCCCACATGTTTAAATGCAGCTGTATTTTGTATTTTTCAAGGGATGTTTACTAGAAATAGGCAGCAGACAAAGGAGGTGTCACACAGAGGTGTTCTTACTTGGGGAAGAGCTGTAGCACAGTGTTCTTATGTACCAGAGCAAGTCTTGAGTCACAACTGGAGCCTTCACAGACGAGCCCTGTGAAGCCTTCCTAGCCCTGCAAGATGGGTCACCACAACACAGAAACCCACTGATATCCAAGGATATTTAATTCTGGTGCTTTTCTCATTCTTGTATTTGTTTAGTCCTGGAAGTGTTTTTGTGAACTACGAAGTAAAAGCAGGACCAGCCAGCTTCAATCAGATATCAAATTCCAACAAAGTTGTACCACAATTGCTACCTGAATTTTACCAGATAAACCAATCTACCTTCACAACACAAATAACTGGTAAGTTTAAAGAACTCTCAGTGTTTTTCTTCAACCCTGAATTTAGTATTTCTAGCCTGAGCCACGTAGTTGCCTTATGCTGATGATTATTTGGTATTAAACCTTCAAAACCCATTTATTTAATTTCATGCTGTGCCACCAAGGCTTAGGACTTCGATGAGATGACCATGCATGCAGTACCTCCCACAGGAAACCCATCCTTGCAACTACTCCACCGACCCCTGAAGCAGTCTCCCCATGGGAGAGGAATTGAGTACCCTTAGGTTCACTTCCAGAACTAAGAAATCTCTTAGCATATCACGCTGCCAGCACTTCCCCATTCTTCAAATAAAAAAATCTCTTGCCATTTACAGGAGAACATGTTCCCCCTGGCTTCCTTGGCACATTTTCCATGCTGCTGCTGAACTGGTTAAATTCAGTTGGCTGATCAATACCCCAGAGGTGCTGTGCTCTCAGTGCACCAGGCGCTGGACTGTCTGTCTCAGAGAATTACTTCAGTCTGGTTGCTTCCTCCAACTTAGAAAGGAGTGATGGTAGTAGTATTTCTGGCTCTCTGCATAAAACCTTCTGGGATCTTTGGCTGGCGTAGAAGGATATGTTGTGGGAGAATTGCATAGCTTGTATCAGAGGTGGTGTTCTGCAACTGGTACTGAGTGTATATTAGTTGTGAAGCACCCAGGATTCCAGCAGGATGAAGGACACCGTGTAGACATGAGCTGAAAAGCCAATAATGCAGAATATTGCTCTTTGTCTTCCCAGATCAGACAAACTTCACCGTGAGTCCTGCAGACATTTTTGAAGGGGATACAGTAAAACTGATTTGTGAGATAAATTCAACATCTGATGATGTCACCTGGTATCACTTTGATCAGATCATCCCAGGCAGCTTTCGGTATATGATGGAGAGAAAAATTTCGAGGAAACGCTCGAGGTCGATTCTTAAAATTATCAACGTTACAATGAAGGATTCTGGTATGATTTTCTGTCGTTAAAATGGCAGTTGTAAAGCTAGTGTAGTTAGAAAATCAGAAACAGGTAAATTGGTGGCATTCTGCTGGGAGGAGTTAGTTATTAAGGGAATTATCATGTACTGTCAGAGCTTTGGCTCGAGCTCCCACTCAGTTCTCTTTGGACCACGCACTTTACATTCAACTTCAAAAAGGGTAACTTGTGACCAGGTATATGTGCACAAATACATGAGGTAGGAATCGTGGCTGCAAACTTCTCCCAGGGCTAAGGATGCCCTGAACTTTGGTGTCTCCACTCCTATGTGAACAGGCTACTGATCTGGCTATCCAAATGAGACAGGAGCCCCCCCACACATCAAGGATGAAGTTTGGGGCACTGACTGCCAATTTCAAAAGGATGCCTGGCTGCACCCATGGCAGAAGTGCCTGAGAAAGTGGTTGATAAACATCCATCAATCTTTGGCTGAGCAGTGTATGTGCCTACACTGAGTGCCAGCTCTTGTGGAGTCCTCCCTGGGCACTGTCACCCACCCATCCTGTTTAGAAGCTTTTTGCATAGTGGGTCTGTGTTCTTACTATGATACGTTGCTGCCACATGGACTATGGGCAATACACAGATCCAAAACCTACAACCTCAGCCAGACTTTGTTTCTCAGTCCCAGAGTGCTGGTCTCTTAGGTACCCATCAGCACTGAAGCTGCCTAACCTGGACACACTGGCCACCAGGACTCTGCAGAAAGCATACTGCAGATGGCCTGAGGGAACACTTTGATTAGCAACTAGCAGAGCCACTGCAGAGCAGGGAGATGTGAAAAACAAGGTGTGGAAGTAGCTCCAAGCTCCAAACATAGAGGAAAAATCAGCAGAATGTGTTCTCAGTGCTAAGATGCTGTCCATGCTCTGTAGGCTCCTACAGGTGCACTTTCACCACCAGCAACCAGTTCCTCACGCTGATGTACAACGCCACGAGAACAGTAACAGTCTCTCAGCTCCACGTCACTCCCAACGTGAACAACATCAGTGTCACATGCAACAGTCCTGAGGTGCAGAGCAACAGCCCTCTGCTGTCCTGCTGCACTGACAGGCACTTGCTGTCACTTACAGGCGACTGGAAAGTAAATGGACCAATCAATATTAGAGGTAACGTTAACAAAAGATTATTTTTCACCTGCTAGGTTTGTTATTCCTCATGATTGTTACTCCTCCTAACTGCACAGCCCAAAGGTCAAGTCCCAGGATGAATACAGGGTATACTCCAAAGCTCTGGGTGTGGGGGGAGGGATGATGGATGGACAGCATGGTACAGACTCCATAGGTGTTGTGCAGGTGCTGGTGGGATTCTGGGCATCTCCATGCACTGGGCAGACATTGATGCTTAAAACTGTGCCATCCTGGATGGAAACAGCTGCCTGGACAAGCATCACACTATTTTTTCTCTAGTTTTGAGAGCATGAGGATGAGTGCATCTGTCTCCACTACTATCTCCAGAATCACCCTGGGGTATGAAAAGGTTCTGTGTACCACATACCAAAATTTGGCAACCAAGAGAGGCAGGTGCTGCACTTTGAAACAGCTGCAGCACAGCTAAATATTGAGGGCACAGCTTCTCTCTCCACTTGTCACTGTGAGACATCACAGACCAATTGAGTCAGTGGCATCCAACAAGTTTTAGCTTATAATACGAATATAAAGAGTTAATAAAGTGTCAAATAAGTGTGCTACAAAATAACATCAATAGAAACATTTATAAATGTCTATGAACCCTAGTTCTAAACGGTCTATTTCCCTTTTAATATCTTTATGGATATCAATGAACTGTTTATTGTTAAGTCTCTGTTGTAAATGAAATTTAGTAGAAAGCTGGGCAGCAGAAGGAGAGAAAACCTTCAAAGCTCATGTGCACAGTCATTTCCACAGAGGACAGGTCCTGGCGTGCAGGAGTGCTTGCAGAGGGAGGGGTGATCCTGGCCTGCTGTCACGAGCTGGTTTATCCTGAATTCCCTGTGGCCAGGATTTCCTCCAGGGAACTCTGCTTTCATGGCAGGCACTCTTTCAGCTGCAGCATGGGACAGCTTTAGTGGGGTTTCCCCCTTAGAGCTAAACCAGCATTCCTCAGATTTAAAGTTGAATGAGCGTCAAGTATCTCCAAATGTTTGTTTTAAAATAAGATGGCATTGAAATATGCAGTATTTACCCCTGGTTTGCTTGCCTTACCCATCCTAAATATCACAGATAAAGAGGTTGAGCTGAACCAGAATACTCTTCATTTTGATTTATCTTGAGGTATCCAAGCAACGTTGCTCTCAAACTGGTTTTGACTGGAGGTGCCCATCGCTGTGGTGAGAGCCATTTTCAGGCCTTTGGAAAACCACCATGGGTGTTCCTAGAGCAAAAGATATGAGTGAACTTCAGCAATGATGAGTTAAAAGTGCCCTGTTGTCACAGGTTACATACAAACTCACAAAGGTTTTCCTCAGCTAAAGTGCTCGCTTGTGATTTCCAGAGCCCAGGTACTTTCAGATACCCGTAGGTCCTTCAAGGAATGCTTATTTCTCTCTAGGAGTCTCCAGTTTCAGTGGAAACTGCACTGAATACAGGCTGAACGTCTCCGAATCGCTGTGCCCACCTGAGCACTCGGGCACAGTGACAACATACACCTGTGAGCTGCGGACTGGACACGGCGCCAGGAGCAGCCAAAGCATCCGAGTGACGTACCTGCGGGCAGGTGAGGGTCAGCTGCCACCTAACAGGCCACCAGCTCTGAACCTGCAGGTGGCCTCTGTGACATATGCCATTTGCAAACTGATTATAACAAGTGACTCTCAATAATATATTTATCTTGTGCTGTCTCAGCCCATGTAACAATATCTTCAAGCACAAACTCACTCGTTTCCGAGGGACACGCGTTCAATCTAACCTGTGAAAGTGATGTCAGCAAGTATGACAGCATCAGCTGGAAAATCCAGTCTGGGAACAGCACAAAAACAGTAGACTGTGACAAGTGCATCGACAGCAAACCTCCAGCCACGTCTGTGCTCACAGTGATGAGTGCTACACAGGACTGGAACGGTGAGTGAACCTCCTTTGTTTTGACTAGAGTCATAGAATCATAGAACCATAGAATGTCTGGGCTGGAAGGAACCTCCAAAGATCATCTAGTCCAACCCCCCTGCCATAAGCAGGGACATCTCCAACTAGACCAAGCTACCCAGAGCCTCATCCAGCCTGATCTTGAACATCTCCAGGGATGGGGCCTCCACCACCTCTCTGGGCAATCTATTCCAATGGTTTATCACCCTCATATAGCAATGAAATCTCTGCACCAGATCATCTGCAGCATCCTTAGCCCTGCAAATCCTGGCCACGGTAAATGAAAAAAAAGAGTTAAAGTCATCATTCTAGAGGACAGCAAGATATGGGAGCACATCTGTTGACTGAGACATTGGTTTTGTGTCACTCCTTTCAGGCACCTACATCTGCACATTCTCCCAGAATTACCTGGAGAGTTCTGCCAACATGACAATTGAGGTTATTTCCTTGCCTCTGAAGGAGAACATCCTGATAGACCCCATTAAAGCATCTGTACCATGTAAAGTACAGCAAGCCCTTGAGTGCTGCATAGGTGCTGACACCATGGAAGGTTACACTGTCACGTTTGTGGTTCCACAGAATGAATTTCAAGCTGGTAAGAAACAATAAACTTGCAGAATCACTAGTTGCACTGTTACAACCCAGCCCCTGTGTGGCTTTGTTTATGTTTTTAATCTTGGCTAGTGTAACTAATTCATACCTACTGCTATTATGTCAACCCATAAGTACCCCTGGGAGTGTAAAAAAAAAAGTTTCACACAAAAAAGTAATGGAGATTTTTTGGGGATGATTACTCTGCCCAGGAGCATGGCTGAGATTAATAGAAGAGCAACTGAAGTCACTGCTGTGGTGGTAAATACATAATAGGTAAATTCAACGTTTGGTTTGCCCCTCCAGGCAGTGAGAAGTGAGTATCCTCATCATTGTTCACATTAGAAATTGCTGAATTCTATTTATTTGCTTTAATCTTCCCCCCTGTTCATTTTTTGGTCTGAGTATTGTGGTGATGTTACTTAAGAAGATGATCTACTAATTCATGAAAAATGTATAGTAACACATTAAGCATTAAATTCAAGGAACTCTTCTATTTGCTTCGAGGATACAAGTAACATACCTCTAAAAACACAAAAGCCTAAGCTTCCATATCTTCAGATTTAGAGCACTTCTTCAGCTTCCCTGGCTAGCTTTTATACACTAGATGTTTTCAAGCAGGTTAAAACACAGTTCCCCTTGAGGGGGTGGGGAGGGTGGAGGGGAAAGGCAAAGAAGAGTGACCTCAACTAATGTATAAATGCAAAATCAACAGACCAAAGTGTAAAACAGGGAGAGACTGAGAGGTCCTTTGGCTGCTAAGAAAAATGCCAAGATCTATTTGGAAGAGGCTGGGGGCAAAGACCCTCAGGCACAGGCATACTGAAAAGCAAAGGGAGCGTGGTACAGATCTGGAGCTCAAAAGAACCATGTAAGAACAGCAAAAAAGTATCCTAGGCTAAAAGAAACACCTGTGGTTGAAGCAGAAGCAAGAAGAGCAGCAGCCTCCAAAATGGTTTCGAAAGCAAATTTTGGTTCCTGCACAGTAGCAGAGAGTTTGGGCAGGATTTGCTCATACAGCAGTAACTGATAAGGTCCTGATCACACAGCAGCTCCCAGAAGCTTTAGCAAGTGAGGAGCAAGAGACAGAAATCAGTGTACAGAAAGGAAGGAGTTTTTTTTTTCCCACAAAGAAAGTGTTTTTTTCTCTAAGAGCCACAGAAGAGAAAGTTTTGCAGAAGCTTTCTGCTGTCTGCAGGCTGATTGACCCCAGACCTGTGCTAACCTGTCTTAATCCTTCCATACAGAGCAAAAGAAAAAAAAAAATTTGTTTTGCTACACGTACAATTACACAGAAACAGAATGCAAGGCAAAGGAAAATCTCACAGCATACTGCAGGTTCGTTAACCGCATCGGGCAGGAAGTCAGCAGCGAGAGGATAAGTCTGCACCTGATACCTGGTAAGAAAAAAGTCACTATTTAAAGCTGTTCACTAGGAAATCCCAGTATCTTTGTTAAATTAGAAGCCACAACACCTTACAAGAGTGCGATTTGCCAGCCAAGAATTTTTGTCTCCTTTATTTGATGGGAAATTCTGAAATCCATAGGAAAATGTCCATTTTGCTGTGTTTTTAAAAAAATAAACACACAAGATCTTTTGTCTTCATTGCATTTGACAGTGATCCCAGCATGTTCCCAAGCAGTTATAGTTCAGCTGTCTTCTGTCCCTACTTCCTTCTGGTGCAGCCCACACCACCAAGCTCCATCCTCTGTGTTGAAGGGTGGTCGTTGCTTGCACCAGCAATTTAGCAAAGGAAAAAGGCTGTGGTGCCTCAGGAAGAATTTGTCTAGCTCAGGAGGTCAGCCTGTGGGAGAGCACATCCACTTTAAACACAAGAAGGGCAACCTCCATGAGGTGTTGCAGAGACCTGGGCAGACCTGGCTTCCAGTCAGCTTGGCAGGAAACCCTGAGTAGTTAGAATTCAGCACTGCTAAATCCAGCTTCAAGGTTTAGTCCTGAGAGAGTCTGGATATATTGGTTCCTTGTTCTAAATTGCAAAGAAATAAACTTTGGACATCCCTATAATGCAGAAAGTATTTTTCCACAGTAGTGGTGCCTGTTGTGGAATCACTGTACATGACCAGATTTCATTCTCTTTAGGCAACAAATATGCAGACACTTTATTTACTTTAATCAGCAGATACTTGCTGATAAGTTTAACCCAGTCAAAGCCAATTAACAGGAATCATTGTTCATGAAAAAGGTGTTGAGGCCTCATTATCAGGGTCTTAATGAATTTCCTATTGGTACTACAGAAGCACTGAGTCCTCAGCTGAATAAACTTCACATGAATTACTGTTTGCATAATGGTCAATATCAGTCCACTCCACCTCTGGCTAACCCTATAATCTAACAGACAAATCCTAAAACTTTGGCTATTGGCTTGTTGATTTGATTCAGTGCTCAAAACCAAGAGGCTTTATTCAATTTCTTTCTTAATTTCATGATTTCAAACAAAAGGGAATGCAAGACATATACACCTGGAAAAGCCATAATTAAGGATGACAGCAAGCAAAATCCTGACTGATTTAAAGACCTCTGAACTTCAGGAGGTCATAGGCTTGATGGGGTTAAATTATTCATCTCCCTGCTTCTTAGCTTTCTCTGTCTCTTTCTCAATACAGAGAAGGAAGTTTCCTGCTCAGGAAGCTTTGGCATTGGAAGAGAAGGGGACACATTAATAAAGCCATGTCTGGAGTTAAATAATACAGGTAGTTTTACACGAGGCAATAAAACTTACAAATGCTCCAAGAAAGCCTGGAAGCTTGAAAAGGATAACTGCCTGTCTGTAGCAATAAACAACCTACTGACTAGTGCTGAGGTAAGATTTTTAAGCTTTTCAGAGGCTGGGGCAGTGGTGGAGTAGGAAAGTGCAAAAAAATTTTTGTTGTTTGTTCATTTGCTTACCATAATCTAAAGGATATAAAGTGTTAAAAAGTCAAATAATTAATCGAAACTGTCTTTTAAAAGATATAAATAAAGACTGTGTATGCCTACACAAGTCAGTGAGAGAGGTGAGGTTCCCTTCTCTGGCCTGGAGGGCAGGTGGAACTGCATGGCTGATATCCATACACATGGACACTCTGTCCCCCAGAGAAGGTGACTGTGTCCAGTGGGAGCAGTCACTGGCCTGGAGTGTTCCTGAACCATGCTCAGGCTTTGCCACAGTGAACAATGTCTATAGGGGTACCTCTTATGAAGGAGGATCAAGCTCTAGGCAAACTGCACACGTGTGATGTCCTGTTATCTTCTATTCCAGGCCTTGTCCAAGAGTCCTGAGGCAAAAGCAAAACTACCTAAATACCTTGAAGAGCTTAAGAAACAGACAAGCAAGGAGCAAAGCATAATAAACAGCTCTCCTGCAAACCTGGGTGCAATCGTTACCGTCCTGGGTATAGTCTCCTCTATCCCAGCAGTTGCAGAGGAGAGCACTATTCAAGTAAGGTTTGATTTTAAGTCTTACCTGTGCTTATCGAGCCCTTTCACAGTTAGATTCACAGCTAGGGTCAGGAAAAGGCAAGTATTAAAGGAATGAGATGAAATGATAGCAAAGATGAACTTCAGCATAAAAAGGGCATTCACCTGTTAGAGCAGGTTCAGAGGAGGGCCATAAAAATGAGCAGGGGGCTGGAACACCTCTGCTAGGAGGCAAGGCTGAGAGAGTTGGGGTTGTTCAGCCTGGAGAAGAGAAGGCTCCAGAAAGACCTTATTGTGGCCTCTCAATACTTTAAGTGGGCTTCTAGGAAAGATTGCCTTTTGCCACAGCCTGTAGTGACAGGACAAGGGGCAACAGTTTTAAATTGAAAGAGGGTAGATTTACATTGGACATTTTTTACAATGAGGGTAGTGAGACACTGGAACAGGTTGCCCAGAGAAGTTTTGTATGTCCCATCTTTGGAAGTGTTCAGGGTCACGCTGGGTGTCCCTGCCCTTGGCAGAAAGGGTGGACTGGGTGGTGTTTAAATGTCAAAACCTTTCTGTCTTTCTATGATTCTTTCAGTACAAGCAGAAACAGAAAAAAATGCTTGAAATAAAGATAGGGAGAGTAAATTGCTGGGGCCGTGGTCAAGCACAGAATGTCAGTTAGATGTTGCAACAAATGAACAGAAACATAAGACTTAGAAATACTGAGAAACCTTGATTGTGAGGTACAGAGTAAAAGCACTGCCCTTTTGATTAGAAAAGTGCAGAGGGTTTTGATGTTTTCTAGCTGGAGAACCCTACATGAGATTAAGCAAGAAATCAAAGACAGCACAAAGGCTGAGAAAGAAGGCAAAAAAGGCTGGAGAAGAAAAAGTACTATGTAAAAAAAAAACACCCCACTTGTATGGGATTTCAGTAACAGCATTATTCTGTTGGTATTCCAGAATTTCCTCTCCACAGTGGACTTTATTGTTGCTGATTCCACATCTGAAGTTTGGCAAGACCTGAATAATGAGGACGTACTCAAAAGGTCTTCATTACTGCATTCAGTAGAAAATTTTTCCCTGCACCTCCAACCAGTTAATAATACAATTCCTCCTGTATCTGTAAACACCCTTCAGCTACAAGGTGGAGTTGTCACAGAAAACAACACCACAGATTATAATAAGAACTTCTGCAGTACAAAAAACCTCACAGTTAGTGTGCTCATTGATAAATCTGAAATTCAGAGTCTATCCCAATATTCAACCATTGTCAGTGTGGTGTACTCAAACCTTGAGCATATTTTACCCCGGAATGGGCCCGAGGCTGTGAATGGTTTAGTGATATCAACAACTGTGAGCCATAACAAAAGCCAGAAATTCAATGTTAATATGACCTTTGCAAAGAAAAACTTGTCTCTAAAGATGCCCCGGTGTGTCTTTTGGAACTTCACTCTCAACAAAGAAGGGGGAGGCTGGGACACTCATGGCTGCACACCCACAGAGGTAGAAAACCATGTCATTTGCTCCTGCAATCACTTGACGTCATTCTCCATTCTGATGTCACCTGATAAATCCTCCCAGTTCATCTTTGAAGACTACATTACCTACATTGGCTTGGCCATTTCAATCTTGAGTTTGGCAGCCTGCATTGTGATTGAGTCCCTGGTCTGGAAATACGTGACCAACAACACCACCTCCTACATGCGCCACGTCTGCATCCTCAACATCGCCAGCTCCCTCCTCATCGCCGACGTTTGGTTCATCGTCACCGCCTCCATCAGCGACCAAAACCAACCCATAAGCAGAGACCTCTGTTTCGTGGCCACCTTCTGCATCCATTTGTTCTACCTGTGTGTCTTTTTCTGGATGCTCAGCCTGGGCCTCATTCTTTTCTACAGACTGATCTTCATCTTGCATAACACAAGCAAGACTGCTCAGAAAGCAGTGGTGTTCTGCCTGGGATACGGGTGCCCTTTTGTCATTGCAGTCATCACCATTGCCATCACGCTGCCAAGGAACAGCTACACCAGAAAGGATGTCTGTTGGCTCAACTGGAAGGACAGCAAAGCTCTCTTAGCCTTTGTCATACCTGCCCTGGTCATCGTGGCCATGAATTTGTTCATCACCGCAGTTGTTATAATAAAAATTCTGAGGCCAACTATTGGGGATAGGTCAAATAGGCAGGAGAAGAACTCTTTGTTTCAAATTGGCAAAAGTGTGGCCATCCTGACACCACTCTTAGGCCTCACCTGGGGATTTGGCCTTGCCACTATCATCAAGAATAGTCATCGAGCTTTCCACATCCTCTTTGCTGTGCTCAATGCTTTGCAGGTGAGTTACACGTATGTAGGGTTTTGTTTCCTCTATAATCATTTAACATGTAGTGGCATTATTGCTGCACTGTGCTTGGAGAGGAATAAAATCAGCTTGGGAAAGCTCATGTTTGCATTACACACACTTATTCCCAAAAGGGTCTTTGGGAAACCCAGTGCAGAAATTCAGCAGTGTTTTGTATTCTCTGCTGCCTTAACAGATCAAGCTGACACAAAGGTAACTTCCAAGTATGCCAGCAGCTTTGGGAAGAGTTTCATTCCTGCAGATGTGGAAAGTAGCCCTGTTATGTTCAGGTGGGCCAGCTTCAGCAGGGCTGGTCTCATTTACAGTGCACCTGGAGGCATCTTATTATGCACTTGTGGGTTCAAGTAATGAAACGACACGAAAGGCACCAAGAACAGCTGAATAGTACTAACAAAGGGAGGAATTGATCAAAATACACAATTTGTTTTCAGTCAGTATGACTTTTACAACAATGTAGTTAGGTGGCCAGTAAGACACCAGTGCAACACAATTTTTTAAGGATAGGATAATTATGTCTCAAGAATGGCATCAAAATTGTATGCTTCAGGCCAAACTCACTGGCCTTTTGTATTGTGAACCTGCAGGATATGTCTTCCACACACAAAGGTTGCTCCTTCCATATATGATTAGTGCTAGCAGACTATGTGTGCCTAACGAGCTTTTGTAGATCAGATATATGCACGGTTTAAATAGGCCAAGCCTGGAGAACTCCCACCACATCAGCAGCCTACTACGTGAGATGCAGTTACAAAATGCCTCCAGATAAACAGTTCAAACAGCCAACATGGGCTGAACCTGCCAGCTCACTTCTGGGGCATGGGCAGGATATGTCTTCCACACACAAAGGCTGCTCCTTCCAAATATGATTAGTGCTAGCAGACTGTGTGTGCCTAACTAGCTTTTGTAGATCAGATATATGCTCAGTTTAAATAGGCCAAGCCTGGAGAACTCCCACCACATCAGCAGCCTACTACGTGAGATGCAGTTACAAAATGCCTTCAGATAAACAGTTCAAACAGCCAACATGGGCCATGTTTGAGATAATTATGAGGTACTGCAGTTGAAAGGTTGATGTCATCAAACTGCATGTAATTTTCTCTTTCCTAGGGATTTCTCATTTTGGTGTTTGGGGCTCTCTGGGACAAGAGGGTAAGAATTCAAACTATTTCTTATATTATGTGAATATACTGTTGGAATTGCTATATTTACTGATTGATATATTTACTCAGTTGCTATATTTACTGATTTACTCAATGTAATTGATGTATTTATTGATTTCTTTTTAACAAATAGATACAAGAAGCCCTGCTGAAGAGGAATTCAATATCCAAGTGGAGTTCGCAGCAATCGAAGGTTAGAACCTTGACCTAAGAATGTATTTCCGTTACTGCTGATTAGTCTAACATCCTCCAAGTGTCTTTTAAGTCAAATGCACTTTATATGCTGAATTATTTATTAAAACTAGTCAGAGAAAAAGAAGACAATAACAATATAAATAGGAATGCACTCCCTTTTCCAAAGTTTATCATTTCACTCATAGTTTGTGAAAAATGAGAAGAAGGTTGGTGGACATTTGCTTTAAATTCCACAAAAAATAAGCCACAAAATGTAACAGAAACTTTAATTTAGAAAATAGAAAGTTTCAGCAGCACTATTATTTATTTGCAACCTAAGAGAAATGCAAAGGGGACTTCTTGGAGAAGAAGCTCTTCAGCTATGTGCAGGAAAGGATAGAAATACTGCAACTTGAACTCGTGAGACAGGGAGATAGGTTAAACTCAATTTTATGCTGGGAACAGAAAAATGGGAGGAAGTATGAATCATTTCTCAAAATCATGTCTATGTGTTGCAAAGACTCAGCTTTTAATAAGCAAAGAATAGAACATACATGAACGTATTTCTGGAAGCAAGCAGCCTAGACACACTCCTAGAAGAGAAGAGACTTGGATCCCATAGCCAGAAAATTTCTGCATTTAACTCAAAACATTCGGTGACTAAAATAAAGTAAAAATAATGTTGCAAACAGGGACTGGATCCTTAAGGTAGATCCTGGAAGGCTTCTCTTCCATCTGCAGAGAGTTTCTCTGGCCCAGGGAGCCTTGCACTCCTCTCTGCATTGAAGCACAGCTCAAATGGGTGTCTGGAAATGTCTCTGCTCAGGATAGCTCATCCACCTTAAGGGAGGAAACCAGTTCCACTAACAGCTTTAAAAGAAAAATTAAACTTTGCACAGTGCCTCAGGAAAATGTTTGCCAATAAATAAAATTAGGACACATATACAGGCAGCATTCA
>NW_008604731.1:25355-37543 GCF_000691845.1 Merops nubicus
CACAGAATCATGGAACAGCTGAGGCTGGAAAGAACCTGTCAAGATCTATGCTGTCCTAGAATGACATACGTCTCTTCAGCCTACACAGCTGATGGGGAATGTAAAAGTGTTCAGAGAATCATAGATTGATGATGTGTGGTGCTAAGATGGAGTAAGTGTGCCATCCAGTTTGATAATAAGGACCAGAGCTGGCCCTAAGGAGTGGCAGATTCAAAGCAAGCAAAGGAGATTTTGAATTCCTTGCTCCTGGACGTTATGGATGTTGGATGCTCTCCAACATTTTCTTACAGTTTACTTCATTTTTGTGTAAGCTTCATAGGCCCTTAAGGGCTTGTAAGCACCAAGGTCTTGCCTTTGCCTCCAGAAGTCCCTGTACCTCTGAGAGTCAGAAGTGGAAAGAACATCCTCAAGAAGTGCTGCTACAAGCTTACACCACTTTGTAAAACACTTCCCAAGTGCCCACGTTGGGTAAGAATCAACTGGGCTAGAGGATCCTCACATCCAACCAGGTGCAAATCTGCTTGTGGCACTGAGCAACCACCACCCATTAGAAAGTCTGGGGAAAAGGTCTCTCAGTGGGAGCAAGGGAGTACTCAGAAATGCTTGTTTTAACTCACACTTCTTCATTCATAATCCTTCACTAAAGAAGCCACAGCAGGATGGGTAAGGAATTGAAGGGATCAGAATCTAACCCGTGGTACTTTGTATGGAAGAAGAAAATGGTGATGAATGCTAGCATTATTCTTGTATTACAACAGAGTTTTATTTTATATTGGTATCTGAATAGGATCTCTTCAGAAGAACCTGTACAGGTGTTGCTAAAGAACTGGGAAGCAGGCTTAAAACTCAGCATAATTAAGGCAGAGAGGTACATAGCCTCAAAGGAATTAATCAGCCCACTCAATTGTCAGCTCAGAGGAGCAGCACTGGCTCAAATCACTCCAGCAACCACGGAATGGGTGAAGTTGGAAAGTACCTCCAGAGATCATCTAGTACCACCCTCCCACTCAGAGCATGGCCAGCTAGACCTCAGAGCCATGTCCTGAGTTTCGAGGAGCCCCAAGGATGGAGACTCCACAGTCTTTTTGTGTAGCCCTTTCCTGTGTTTGACCACCTTCACAGTGAATAAATTTCTTCTTACATGTGATTTCCTGTATTTCTACTTGTTTACAAAGCCTCTTGCCCTTTCACTGAGCACAAATGAGAAAAGTCTGGTTCTGTCTTCATTCCCAACACTTCTTGTCCTTTTCCTGGGCACCAAGGAGAAAAGTCTGGCTCTGTTCTTACTCCTTTCCATTCAGCTGGACCCCTGCACGTCCTGGTGCATGGGGTTGTTCCTCCCTAGGGACAAGGAGACTTCACACTTCCCATTGATGAACTTCAGAGATTCCCATCATCCCATTTCTCCAGCATGTTGAGGTCTCTTTGAATGACAGCAGACTCATCTGATCTGTCAGCCACCCCTTCTGGTTTAGTATCGTCTGTAGACTGGGTGAGGGTGCAATTTTCCCATCATCTATCTCAATAATGAAGACGTTACATCAGTCTTGGACCCAGTAGTGACCTCTCTGCATGTCCCCTTCAGCAACATGCTGAAGACATCGGAGGTGGCAGCCCATCATTTCCCAGGCAGAGCAGTGCTCTATGTTTCAGGTGCTCCAACCACCTGCTGAGATGGCAAGACAGGAAATATGCAGTTTCTCCCTCATATTTGTTCCTTTAGAATCCCCAGAATTATCCACCTGGCTTTTTTAACTGTTGCTCCAAGTATCCTAGTGAGTTCTGCAGGAGGATTACTCTTGGGAAAACAGGTCTGGGAATATTTTTAAAGCACCATTCCTTCTTTCTGGCTTGAAAATGTCATCTGCTCCATGTGGTACTATTCTGACTTTTTCCCAGGAAACTGGAAGGAGGGCAGGAATAACTGATGCAGCTATCATCATTAAGGTCAGTTTCTTTATCCCCTCCTGTATTGACACATCCAGAAGAACAAAGTAGAGAGAACAAGCTGTTAAGTCTGGGACCCCAATTCTGAATTCCTTTCCAGTCAAAATCTCCTGGGCCAGACATTTCCAGCTCTAACTGACACTGTGGAAGCTGCCCCAGGCAGGAGGAACTGGCACGTTTCCTTGGCAGTTCTGCTGATAAAGAATAAATTAAATAAGATCAAAGTCTTTGATCAAACTTTTTAGGTGTGGTTCATTTACCTTCTTCCTCTACCACCTTATGATATAGCTGACAATGCACACAACTGCCTAATTCCTTCCACCATGGTGCAAACTAATGAATGGAGAGTGACAGAACAGAGAAAGATGTGCTTTCCATACTTTTTTTTAAACACATCTTTTGAAGGAGTCCCATTAAAGTCTCAAATCAAGTTTCTCCAGTGTCTTCCTTCCCTTCTGGAATGTAGAGTTGTGTTCCAATGCCCTCTAGTGTGTCAAGTTAAATTTGCCTCTGATTATCTCAAGCTATTGGCCATTAACAGCTATCTCCAAGCATATGAATCTGAGCTTTTCTGGCTACCTTGATGGATATATTCCTTCAGATAAGGGACCAGAACTTTGCACAGCCTGATGTGGTAGCTCTGGAGCCTAAGCCTTCTTCCCCTGCCAACAGTTAGAGACAGGCTCTTTGTGCCCTGTAGTTTCTTTTAAAGTTGATCCCCTTCATCATTATCATAAGTGTGCAAACAGGTAGAGCTGACACCCCACAAACATCTAATTAGTCCCTCTGTGGACTACCTGCTGGTGCTACTGAACGTTTTATTGTAACCTTCCCCTAGCCCCCACACTGTGGCTAAAAAGGAAATTCTAGACTTCTGACAAACAGCAATTTTCTCTTTTACAGTCAACATCCTTGATCCTGGTGACACCAATGCTTGCTATGAGCTATCCGTTTTCAAGAACCTTTAACAACTTATGTGGGAAAACAGGTATGTGGCAATAGATCCCCCCTACAGAAGCACAGACAAGGTTTTCCCTGTGTTCTCACTCTCAGGGTCTGTCTGTCCTGATTTCTATCGACCTATTTGTTTATCCATCCATCCATAGATGGTGTTTAATTGTCTAATACAAAGGAACTGGGAAAAGTCATTGAAATCACAAGTGTAATTGTTTGTAGCATAGTATAACCAACACAGAATTGTCTAACACTAAAACAAACATTGGATGGTGCCATGTTTCCCAAATTCTAAAACCTACTAACTGAGCTTTGCTTTGAGCTTAATGATATCATGACATAGTGCTCCTCAGTTAATTTACTGGTCACACACTCTGTATCTATAGCTGTATCTATTCAAAGTTTCTCTGGCTGTTGTTTTATGGACATCACCATTTCAGTTATGACTTTATTTTGCAAGAAGCATTGCTGAAAATATCCACAATTTCACTCCTAAGTGTGTAATCTTTGCACACAGCCTTTGCTCAGAGAAGATGGTGACATCTTGTCAAAGTGGGATATGAAGGAGTTTAATGTAGGCAAGCAACTGCTTTTTAAGAGTCTGTTTATTAGCCAGATAATGGAACAAGGAGTTGGTCTCTGACCCAGTAAGGTTACATGGCTACACTAACCAGATACGAAAACATCCCACCATGAGAATGAGACTTGCCCACAACTGGCAACCATGCTGCTGCCCACTGGAACTCCCATGTCATGGACACTCTCTTCTGCTTACTAGTCTTGAGCTCTGTGCACCTGGGTCTTAGTTTAGAGTCTCATGGTCACAACTGGAGGGAGCTGGGATTCATCTCAAGACCATGTGTTCTAGACGCAACCCCATCTCAAGAAGTGCCACTAAGTCTTTCCATCTGTGTGAGTAAATTACTACCCTATGGTATGACCATTAGGGCAAGCTGACATATCTTGGCTGTGCCACCAAACACAGCCCACATTGCCCACCAAGGTGGGCAATCAACTTCTGTGGTTGCTGCTATTGCTGTAATCCAGCTAGTACCAGGGCTGCAGATCAAATCAAAACCACTTGTGTCATCAGCACAGGTCTAACTGTCCTTATTTTGCAATGCCAATATGTCCCAGGGTATCTGTCCTTAAGTCTAACCAATATGCTTTTTTTTTCTTCTTTTTTTTCAGGAAAATACAGAGTATCTTCTTCAGAGCCATCCACCTCTTCTGAAAACACTTCCAAATCATATTCTTTGCTTAATTGAGGCACTGCAAATGCTAAATCACATAACTCAGGAAGGACCTCTACCCTTTCCAAGACACACAAAAAGTTCCTGTGAGTCAACAAGAAGTGGACTGCTTCATTTTGACTAAGCTGTGCCTTGGTGTATTCTTCTGGAATAATCATTTCTGGTTGATGTGTAAGGCAGGGTAGCTTTCAGAGGTGGAATTTTACACTGAGCTGCCAATCCCAGAAGAGATAAAAAGTTGTTTCAAGCTTGGACGGATTTGAAGGCCTTCAAGTGCTGGAAAAGACATTGGGAGTAAAGACTTCTCAGCTTTTAAGAGGGTGCTTAGCACTGAGCAGTACTGAGCCATGAACTGCTGTCCTATGCACAGCTGTTGTCCAGTGGTTTTAGTATTTCTCTTATCAACCTTCTGAATGATTCCAAAGGCCTGTGTAGATACACGAGTACCTCGTAGCTTCTCTCCTGCCCTCGTATTAATGTCTGGAAAGGCCATGGGGTATTCTCCTACTCTTCTCCACTTTCTATTTAAGACTTTGGAATCAAAGAGTCACAACTGAGAAGGTCCATTTTGGATCTTCATTTCTGACTTAGATAAAATGAAGATCGTGATGATTCCTGCATGGTCTTCTTTCAGATGGAATGTACTGAAAGCTCCGTGTGGCACTTTTTTTGTGGAAGAAAAGGAAGCTTTATATCCTCAACTATAATTGTCCTTCCCTTGATATGCGACGTGGTAAGACAGAGATGGTTGCTGTCCTCCACCACAAAGGGGTTTGCATTTATTTAATGCATGGCAATGTTAAGTATGCAAGGAGTCTCTTGTGTAAAGTCTGGACGTTTGGGTCTCCTCTCAGAGGAGAATTGAATTTGAAGGGCTCAGAGAACCAACTCTCTAGAGCAGTGAATATAAACCACCGTGTGCATATGCAATCCTCTCTTTTCTTCATGCTCTGGTCCAGTGAACATGTCCCGTGCAGCTGACCTCTGTAGCCTGCAAGGTGGATTTGCTATTGAGGCAGAGGAAGAGCACTACTTTCCACTTGTGCAATACTGCAGCTCCCTGACCTGCATTTGTTGGGGCTGTAGGATGTCCAGAAGCTCTGCTGGAAATGATACCACAGCCAGGTCTTTATACAGATCCTGGACAAGTGATTGAATCCCACTGAAATAACTGTCCCAGGAAGTAAAAGTGTGCTAAAAACCAGCCCATCAGTTCTGAGTGTATTTAGTCCTGCTCCTGGTTTCAAGCCACTGTTATTGTCTCATCCATCACAGATACCCCTTACTGCTGGATGAAGTCTCTGCCTTCAGCTCCTTCAGCTCAGCAGTGAACCATTCAATATGTCTTCCTATTGTGATGCCAATATTTATTCCTCCAATATGGGGGGGAAAAAAAATGCATGTGAGAAAGAAAAGAGAAAAGACAGTAAGGAGAAGATTATAAATACATTTTCTTAGCCTTTTTCACTTATTCTGTCAAAAAGATTCATAACTAAGCAATATAGCAGTAGGATAATTAAAAGGCCGTTCTTCTGGAATGTCTTCACAAACCCCTGTTTCTGGCATACTGCTAAAATAAAAGTCAGCATGAACAGTTACAAAAGATTCTATTTTTGTTTTCACCCCAGTGAGTTTTCCCCCCTGCTATCCTGACTCAGATTTCTTTCTTCTTTATGTGCAAAACTAGAGCAAATGAGGCACGTATCAAAATACTTCAGCTAAGAGAGGAATCATTGAAAGGATCATTGTTTTAACAAGGACCACTGACTTGCCTTCCAGATTTTCTACAACCACCTTCATTTTTCTTCCAAAGTCAGCTATCCTCAGGCAAAACTTAATTAAAAAAAAAACCAAAATAAATATTATCTCATGTTCTTGCAGCCTTTTTACAATTAAGATTGCATTGTTTCTCTACCATTTTGTAAAACACAATTTGTGAATTATTTTTGTTACATTCACATTTTCAGCAGACTTCTTAGACTCATCAAAAAAAAGTTTTTTTTCCAGTTTTATGCTCCCCTGCCCCAGGTCACCTCTCAGGAGCAGCTCAGGATCTGGCCATTTTCAGCTCTGACCTCTTATCACAAAAGCCAGATTGAGGGGTTAAAAAGTCTTAGAGATTTCCACTTTAGCTGTCAGAAAAAAACCCACAAAATTAAAGCAGCCTAGGGCCTGGAAACTTCTTTGGTTGAGGTAGGTAGCTGTGTTAGAATAACCTTATGTTTCCCTTTAAATTCTACAACCTGTCAGTTGAATTTTGAGGAAAAGTGTTATGATTCTCTTCTAATTTGTTTACTACCCTTTGTAAGGAGTTGAGCTTTTGTCAGCATTAGAAACCTAAACCAGAAACAGGTCACTGAAAAGAAAATAGAATTTCTTTTTTTCTTTTTTAGTACTCAGATCAGCTCTGACTGACCTGCCTTTGAAACACCTTAAACAAATGTGGATGCAAATTCATGGCATTTATAGAGCTGGATTTTATGGTATGTTTCCAGTTCATGGCCTCCATCTATGATGTTTCATAAACATATTTTGTGAAATTCTAGCTTCACTCATGATAATGGCAAAATTCCCTTGGATGTCAATGGAGCCAGGCAGTGACTACTTGACTTTTTTAAGTGCTTGTGGATTAGTTTTTCAGCCCTTCTCTGCCCTATAGAATTTCTATTGTCATAGTTCTGTTGGTAAAATCTCTTACTGCAAGTAGAGTGCAAATGTAGTCTGCTGACCACAAAAGTGTTTTGTGGGTGTACTTAAACTGTCTTCCTGAAAGTCAAAACCAAATCCAATTAGAACTTCCTTCTGGCAACACAGGGATGTTCACATCAACAATTTTGCTGGCCTAAATCTGCAGTTTGAAAAGGAAGCATGTGAGGTTTTCATATAAAGCAAATGTAGTTATGTCAGGGCAACTTCATAGGATGGGCATGTCCCACTTGTGGGGCTTATGAAATACCCACATGTTAAAATTAGCTATTATGGAAAAAGTTATACACAGTTAGGAGAGGAAAAGATCTTCATTACTTCTGTATGTGTTATTGGACCACTCAGAGGCTCTAATTTTGTTCTAGGACCCCACACTGGCAAAATTTCCTAGTACAAAAGCTGCACAAAACATCAATGTATACATGTGTCAGTGCAGAAGAGGAGGATTCAGACACAGTATGAGCATACATGAAGAATATTGACACAGCATCAACACTAAAGCTTTTTTTGTTTGTTTAGAAAAAATTAAAGAGCTTTAAGCAAGGACTCAGAAGAGGACTAGTGACTGTCACAGCTAAGAAGTCTTTCCCAAGCATGAAGGGTCCCTTGAAAGCAAGTGCAAAAATGGTTTTGCTTGAAAATATAACAGGCAGCCATAAAGGTTAACACCACAGGTCAATCAGATCTAGAAGCTGATGTCTTGATAAAAGATAGGTGGGAGAAAGCCATGAATGGTCTTGGAAATGAAGTCCCTTTTGTTTGGGAGGTACAAGAGAAGAGAAGTAGGATGTCAGGAAATTCTGGTGAGTAGTGTAATGGATGGTGGACATTCACAAGGGCACAAACAGAGCATTTCAGCTCTCACTCGCTCATGACTATGACATCATACAAAAAAAATGATCACAAGTGGGAATAACAAGCTCAAACACAGTCCAAAACTAAATATCATTTAGTGAACATAAAGTCTAAAGCACCTGCAATCTAAATTATGTTTTCTTCCTTTTTATGGCAGTTGATATTCACCTTCATAATAAGGTGCAGCTAGTCCTGTGGTCTTTAGGCTGTAACAGAATTCCTACATATAACAAGAGATGTAAAAGCATCTAAAAACATAAAGAACAAGGAAAATTTAAAACATGCTTAGTTAGGCTTACCAAAAAAGAGATTATTTATGACTTTGTGGTGCTACTGAAATGTGTGTTTAGAAAAATATGCATGCTGAGCAAGCCTTCTCCTAGTACACCATTCAGGATGCACAGGTCTACAGATCCAAGCCTTGATCTGGAAAAGGTCATTTTGTCCCACCAAATATGGTGTTAATTATGAGTGATGGGTTCCTCACTCAAATCCCTCTTACCAAGTGAGAAATGAGATCTGGAAAAGAGATAGTGGAACCAAAAGCACTTTTTTGCAGAGAATAGTGGGTAAATATTTGTTCTGCTCACTCCTGCTAAGCTCCACTGTATTTAGTTTTAATTCACCACTATATACCTGAACTGCAACAGTTTAAACTGTGTTTTTCATAAACAGATAGAAACACAGTTTCAGTACTCTAGCCCAGGTGAACTCTCCTAAGATGTGTTCCAAGAGAAGACCAGTTTTTTACTGAGTCTCAACTCTGACTGATACAGAAAGCAGCAACAGCACAAAGGTTTAGGGGGAAAGTGAAAAAGTGAGATGCACATGTAAGTATGCCCCAAACCTCATAGGTTTTTATGCAAATATTACTGTGTTAAAGCAGCAATTTCTTTTCAGAAAGATGCTCTGGTGTCTGCAGTGGTACAATCCCCCCTACTCCTGGGCTACTCAATACACAGAGTAACTCTTCTCCTGGACCCCATAGCAATGCAGTGGAAAAGTACAGCTTGTGAAAGGCTGTGCACCAGAGCATTAAGGCACCCCCTTAATGCTCCTGCCTCCTGCCTCCCCTATTCTCTGGGGACAATAACAATTCTCTCCTGCAGTGCACCAGAGCACAGAGGTGCCACTTCTGTGCAGCTGGCTCCTACTCCCCTCCTTGTTATCTTGAATGATCAGCCTACGCTGTTATAACCTGGTACACTTGTACTTGGGTTGTGGCCCAGAGGAGGGACACCAGACCCCAAGATCTGGTAAGTTCTGGGTATGCACAACTGGCAGAAATGTTCCAGGACCCTCAAGGTCTAGACATGCACAATCCAGAACATGCAACACCTGAGTTAGGCAAAATGCAAAGGTACCTGACCCAAGTCAGTTATCTCGGACCCTATAAACAGTGAACCAAACTGAGGCCCCTTGAGCTCTCCTGGATTGCAGTGGGCTGCATCCAGCATCTCCCTTGATTTGGGACCCTTCTCAAGACCAACTGTGGACAAAGTCAACGTAAGGCCTGGGAGAAACTCCCTCCTTGAGGCTCAACTCCTGCCCATTGAGGAAAGTCAATGCACTGCCTGTTTCATTTTATGCATTTGCTGTTATGAGTGTGGCCATCTACATATTTCACTGGCCAAATATTTCTGTCTCTGTGTATTTTGGGTTTATACATATGCACATGCATTGGTCTGAGATACCTTGTAGTGTGTTAGTGTGAACCTTGACATCCTTGAACGTGTAAGTAAGCAGCTGTTTTACTAAATCACTTGTTATAGTAAGTGCTGCTAAAATCAGCCTTTAACTGATCTCATTTTTATTAATAAATCTTGAACTGCTGATAAATCAGTGTCAAGCATATTAAACCAGCTACCTGATAGTGTCATATAGCATGACAAGCAGTACACACTGAATTTCAGGTCATGTAGTTGGTCTGACCACATGTAGTGGTTCACCTCTGTGCCTAAATGTAAAGCAAGTAAAGAACAAAGTGGATCTGAAACTCTTCCTCACCACCAAGGTGGCCTCCAGAGACAGATTTTCTGAAATGTAAACAGTGAAGTCAGAATGTTCCATTTTGCTACTTGCAGTGCTGTTTAAACCCAAATCTGCAAATATGATTGAAGTTTGGCATCTTTTCAACAAGTTGATATGGTGTTTAAAGATGCAGTGCCATATTTTCCAATCACAGATGCTTTGTTTTCTTCAGGATGTTATGTTGGTAAGATATTTCTTGTTCTTTCATTTGTTTTAAAATAATTTTTAAGAGATGTTTAAAGTGGAACTGTGGGAAACTCTGCTATAAAACTCAAAAACACACGCAAGCATCAGCTGCTAAATAAAATCTGGGCCTCAGAAGCCCTTATTGAGTTTCAGAAGATTTGTAAGAGTTTCCTCCAGGGTCATCTTGGAGCTACCAGCTGATGTGAAACTATAACAAGAATTTTCAAAGAATTTTAGGCACTAGGAAATAATGAACAAAAAGTCATCCTACCATCTGTAAACACTCTCATGGAGCAAATAGCATCTGGAAGGTGATGCACTACAAAGTGAAAGGATTTTAAAAAATATATCAGCAACATTAAATAATTCTTTACTCTTAGATGGCTCGATAAAACAGGCTGAATTGAGCAGAAAGATTTCAGCTGAGGTCAACACTCCCTAGATTGCAACCACATAGTGTTCTTAATTGAAAAATATTTTAAGACAACAGAGAATAGAAAATGTCATTATCTCTTATTTCCACACAGTAAAATGAAAGCATTGTATAAATAACCCAGCTTCCCTGGGGTCACTGCAAAAAATCAGTAGCAGTGTAGGAAGAGAAGTAAGGATTGCACATGACTGATCTCAAGCTTTAGCCTGAAAACAGTACTGTGTCTGTAACTATGAGAAGCCTGACCATCACTCAAAGAAGGAGTCTCAGATATTCAGTAAATTCCTACTTGTTTTATTGCTTATTCAAAGAAGGCTATAGGTTAGCTAGTTATTTGGGAACCAAGAGAAAATGCATGTAGTATTTGCCCTGATGACAATAGAAGGCAAGGTCTGATCTTCTGCCTTATTGAGGAGGTAATGACTGAATGTTTTTATTATAAACTATGTATGCCAGGTATGGCATTGAAGTGCTGGGGTTTAAACCTGCAGTCCTGAATGAGGGTTGGCATATGGATGATGTCCACAACCAGGCAAGGAAGACCCTCCTGATTGGTTTTCATCCAGGGTGTGGCCAAGCTTGGGTGGGAACTGATGAGGAGATCACCACCAGGTGCCCCTGCCTTCCACATTAACTTGGAGGTGGGGCAAGAAACCACCTCTATAAGAGCTGGCTCTGCTTATGGTGGAGTTGGGAGACTTGGTTATATAGGGGCTGTGTTGTGTGAAAGGGTTTCCTGACCCTTCACAGCAAATGGAGTTCCCAAGATGCTAGGGACAGAGCATGAAGCTGTGTCTGATTTCCCACTATACGACTGGACTCATGGCCTGGCTGTTACCATCTCCCATGACTGGACTCTTGGCCTGGCTGTTGCCATCTCCCATGGCTTGGCTTCATGGCTGGCTTCATGTCCACTGTGGTGTGTGAGTGGATTGACTTGTTCCTCCCTCTGGTTGTCTGGCACTTTGGATCTCTGGTGTGTGATGTGGTAGTGGAGGGAGGAGTTTGGCTGCTGGTCTGCCTGGTAATGAAACTATCGTTCTGTGTTGGGTAAGAGGTCAGCAGAAGTGGCATTCAATAAACATTTGGGAGCTCTGTGAAATAAGATTTAAAGTTTGGCAAGAACAATAGGCAACTTTTTTGTTATATAGAAAGTTTCTTTCCTCTTTTGATGAAGTGTACTGTTACTGAAATAATAATTTGTAAGATATACCCCTGCCAAAGGGATATGGTATTTCATATTTACCTGTTGAAAAGTCATAAGCTAGCCTCTGCGTGGAGGAGATTACTACTTCTCAAATTAATTGGAGGCATTTTTAACACTTGCCTAAGGACTGTAATTCTCCCAGACCATTCACTAGCAAGTTTTTCTTCACTGGAAAATGGAAATGTAGCTTTCCCATATGGCAGCTTCATACCAAATAGACATTTCCTGTTGCTCTGCAATATCCAGAGTGGTTCAAAGGATCTGATATCAACCATTGTGGACATCCTAAATGGTGGATTTATCCACAAATCCATGGATTTGTGTGGACTTCAGCATAACAAAGCGAAAATTAGTGCTACACCATTTTAACTTTGTTGAGAATATGGACTTCAGTTTAAATCTGGACTTTTTTGTCTTCACAGGACACTACTCTAGGAATTTGTGAAAATTAGCCCTGTCTGGCAGAAAACAGTCTCTGCAGAAATCAGATCACAGCTGCCTCACAGTATTTAACTGCCAGAACATTCAGCAGCTAGATAGGTCTCTGCTGATGGAAAAAAAAATAGAAAATATTAACCTCACAAAAGTTTTAATATTAAACCAGCACCATACATCA
>NW_008604732.1:0-15405 GCF_000691845.1 Merops nubicus
GTCCCCCCCGCCGCGGGGGACAGCGGTTCGAGGTGGGCGGGGAGGGGTCTAGGCCATCTTAGGCGCGTTTGGGGTTCCTCTCCCAGCGGGCGTTCGTGAGGGCAGAGCTCATCTCCCAGCTTTGGGGGCTGCTGGCTGTACCGCAGTAAAAGCTGCAAGCTCATTTCTCTACATCGGCATTAAAACATCCGGTGTTTTATAGTCGGTGGAGTGAGGAATCTCGGCTCCTGAACAGAGGGCAGCAGCTCCAGCCAGCAGCCTTGCTGGGCTTTCCCCTTGCGTTTTTCCACTCCCCTGCTCGGGCCCTGTGCTGTACCCCACTCCTGGTTTGCGGTGTGGCCTACTTCCCGAAAACCGATGGTGGTTCTGTTTTACATAACAAAATAAACATTGCAAGCACATTTTCCCAGACATTAGGCCTCTCCATGTTGATTTGAATAAAGCTTTTTTTTTTTTTCTATAACCCCAAGAGAGAAGATACTGATAGGATAAAGTGGGGAAAACACTATGTGGAGAGATACAATCACCAGTGCTCCAAGGTGATAGTCTGGCCACTTTACATACAAAAAGAGCCAAGCAAGAAGAACCTGAGGACTTGAATGAATTTAAACAAACCTAGATATCTACCTCAAGAAATTTACATAGCCTAAGCCTCTGAACTTTAGGAACTAGTATGCATGCTTAATGAACTAATACATAGTAACTTCTCCTCCCAGGGGAGGCATAAAATGAAGTTAATGAGACATAGGATGTATGATGAGAAGGGGGGTACATGTTGAGGGGGATCTGTAGTAGGTGTACCGGGCAGTGAGTACCTCAGCCAATGGGGAAAGGGCAAGGGAAACTTGCAGCCGGGAAATTAAGATAAAAAAGGGTCTGGGCCCCCCAGCCAAACTGAGAGACCCCACCGGGATATGCCCGTGGACTCTCCCTTTATTCGAATAAAGTATATTTTACAGGACTCCTCTGTCTCCTATTGGAACATCGACCTCTGGCAATGGCATTTTCCGCACAATACAATGGGTTATGTATATACCCATGTAGTAGATTAACTGACTCTAGCCACTATGTTGCAGTCAAAATACTTTCTTCTGTAGAGTCTTGAGGATCAGAATGCTTATTTTGCTTTAAGTAGCATTCTGATTTTTGTGTAAGAACGACAAGGGTTTTAGCAAGATTCTGAAGTTCTGATGAGGATTGCCCCCAGTGTAAAAGCTGCCCAGGTCTCCTAGGCATGTATTGTACTTATATGAACTTGCAGCTTTTCTCTGCAGTGTAAAATAGAGTATATTTTTTTCCATGTGTCTACATTCTTTTTTCAAATCTTGTGGTATTATGCAAAGTAAACCACATTTTTCCTAAGCAAGTCTTGTAAACGGTAATTCCCTAATTTTCATTAGTGCATACAATAGCTCCTGCAAGTGATGTGCCCATTCTAAATACGTGCAATTTAGGCTTTCAGATAACCCAAACAAACTATTAATATTTTAGAGTTTACATAATTTATAAAATCTCTGAAATTAGTTTATTTGCTATAAATGGTAAAATTAAAATAGTGGTTGTTAAAATCCATGCCAGATATTCCTTCCAGTTACCCCTGCAATCAAAACACAGACTCCTTTTATGTGCCAGAGGGTTGCTTTGGTTTTTTTAGAAGGTATGGATGTGGTTTTGGTAGCATTTTAATTTAGATTTGAAGGGAGCTCTTGAAGTGAAGCTTTTTCCCATTTATCGTGCTTGCTTTGATTAGTGTTCTTCCAACTTAAAAGCTACTGAAATGAGTATTGTATGAATGCCACAACTGCAGCATCAAATAGTTTTCTGTATCAATTTGCACTTCATGGTGCTGCACTACTTAGGTGGACATTGCCTGCATCACAACCAGATTGAGGAAATCCTTGTGCAGCTTCTCCTGAGGAATAAGGGTGACATAACCTTGACACTCCATTCCAGACTGGAAAAACAATATTTGAAGCTCCTGGAAGACAGGAGCTGTCCTACATTTTGACATGGCCATGCTATTTTGGAATACACAGTCAAAGAGATGAATTCTAAAGCTATTTTGAAGAAAAATTCAGAAGGAACTGGTCATTTCTGCTGCAAGGAGTTCTTTCAGGAAAGAAAACAGGCAGTGCCACAAAGAACTGAACTTTGCTACGAAGAAAAAACGTAGAGACACAAGATATACAAAGGAGAATACAGCTGTAGGTAGGTTGGTGGAATATTTCTAACACAAGTATTTTTTGAAAGGCAAAAGGCTACACTGCTTTGTTCTTCTGCCCTTTTTCATGAGGTTATATGAAGATAATAAAGCTAGTCTTTAATTTTAATATTAAAAATACTTTGCAGCTAAGATTCTTGACTTCTTGGAGAATTCTTTTCTAATAGTAATGCTGCTGATTATTTAATCATGAGGAAAAAAATATTTTCTATCTGAAATAATTATTTGCTTTCCCACACAAGCTAAATGATGAAAAGCACAAGTTAACCATAATACGAGTGCATTGCACGTGGACCTTTTGAAGGTAGTATCTGGAGATCAAAGCTCTCAAGTGCTTCATTTTGTGTATCTAGTAATTAGCTCAGATGTATTTCATTTTGGGAATTCTCCCAGTACTTGTGTATCTCATTAAATAAGCCATGTTACAACTGATAATATCATAATGTTATTTTTTCAGCCTCGTTGAGGGCAATAAAATATACTTTCCCTGATGATATTACTACAGCTGCTACATATCCTGTATGGGAAGATGTACTTATTTGAGACAGAGCTACAAAAAGTGGAGTCCTCAGGCTGCACTACACGATCAAAGAAGTTCCATCAGAAACATCATCAGGAGAAGCCAATAGGGTAGGAAATGTAGTGTCCAAGGGGCTAAACAATGTCATGGTAAAAATATTTACAAAGAAGCATTAATAGATCATGGTGTTTATTTGTTTTTAGAGGAGTATAAAGTTTATAACTACATTTTTTTCAAATGTTTATAAATTTGCTTGAAACTCTACCTTGTATAAGGTACATACCATATGCCACTATGCTATGTCACCCAAATCACACTCGCCGTAACACTGAAGTGCTGGGGTTAAACCCCCAGCCCTGAATGAGGGTTGGCATATGGATGATGGCCACAACCAGGCAAGGAAGGCCCCCCTGATTGGTTTTCACCCAGGGTCTGGCCAGCTTTGGGTGGGAACTGATTAGGAGATCACCACCAGGTGCCCCCACCTTCCACATTAACTTGGAGGTGGGACAAGAAGCCACTTCCATAGGAGTTGGCTCTGCTTGTAGTGGAGTTGTCAGACCTGCCTATACAGTGGATGTGCTGTGTGAGGATTCTGGCTATTGGAAGGGCTCCCTCACAGGAAGTAAAGTTTCCAGGATGGCACAACAAGATCATGAGTCTCTCTTTGGTAAACTTGTACATAATTGGAATCCTTGTCTGGCTGGTTCCATCTCCTGTGGCATGATTCCTTGGCCAGCTTGGTCCCTTCTGCACATCCCTTGTTGTGAGTGAATACATTGGTCTATTCATTCCTCCAGTGGTGGCCCATCTTGGATCTTTGGTGTATGATTTAAGATTGGAGGGAAGAGTTTGGTTGCTGGCTTGGCCATTAATTATGCAATCCTTCTATTTGGGGCAAGCAGCCAGCAAAAGAAACATTCAAAACTCACCTATGATTTTGTGGAACCTTTCCACAGAAGTGAAAATATGAGTCCAGTACTGTTACTGCATGGAAAATATGAAAAATTTTCTATTCTTGTAGATAGTATAATGAGACTTCATCTGCAATAACAAGGAAAAAGAAATCAAGATAACTACCCAGTGAGCACCACTTGAGATTGGCTTTTACAGTTAAGGGTTAATATAGAATGATAGCTCAGTCATTTAGATTTCATGCCTTGATCTTATGAGACTTGATGTAGCAGAGTACTCTTTCTTCTTCTTGTAACACTGTTCTTCTAATAACACTTTAATAAGGCCTGCATTTGAGTTCAAGAGGACTAGTTACATAATTATATTTAATCATGTCTCTTTCTAAAGGATAATTACCTTGGGTCTTAGTTTGTCTTTCCACTCTGTACTTCACTAAATCTTGTTAGAAAAAGTTATTTAGGAAATACAGAAAATATTCTTGCATAATTATTTGAATTTAAATCAGACTATATCTAGAGCAACAGTCTGGTAAACATTAAGAGGACTGGTTTCCTCAGCCAGCCAGGAATATCATTTGCCAAGTGGTTTTCTGAATTATTTATATGGCAAAGAGGTATGTATAGGTCAGATCAAAATTCCAATCATAAAAAATTTGGTAACAGTTTTTGGCTTAATTTCAACAAATAAAGTTTTCAAAACTTTTATTTTCAAATTTAAACTTGAGAATTAGCTTAGGAATTCTGTATTATAGTTTTGATACAGTCCTATCTTTTTAGCAAAAAATATCCCTACTGGCCTGCTGGTTATAGGAGATGGGAGTATTTTTCAATATATGTAACAGATTCTAGTAAGTGATATTTAAGCCATGGAGAGACTACTATTTCCTTTGATTATGACATAAGTAGTTTTTAATTTAAATATTGTTATTTTGCTCCCTTCCAGTGTAGGATGAACCATTTTGAAGATGAAAATAGTAGGGAGAAAATAAAAGGAACACCTCATTGGCTTATTTTGGAGGTTCTTGAAACGTTTGATGTAAAGTTTTTTGGCTGAAAACTGTATTATATGATTTGGGGGGGTTGTTTGTTTTTTTGGTTGTTTGGGTTTTTTTTTTACAGGAAAGCACCTGTTCTGAAAATTAGTTCTCAAGCACTATAGCAAATAGGCCTTTTTACTGTAGGTCAAGGTCAATGTATGAGGTTTATCAAGACCAAGTGCTGGGTCCTGCACCTCAGTTGTGACAATCCCAGGCAAAGCTACAGGCTGGCAAAAGTGCATGGAAAGCTGCCTGGTGGAAAGGACCTGGGGGAGCTGGTTGACAGCCAGCTGAGCATGAGCCAGCAGTGTGCCCAGGTGGCCAAGAAGGCCACCAGCATCCCAGCCTGTGTCAGAAATAGTGTGTCCACCAGAAGTAGGGAAGTGATAGTGCCCCTCTACTTGGCACTAGTGAGGCCACAGCTTGAGTACTGGGTTCAGTTTTGGGCACCACAGGATAAGAAGGACATTGAGATGCTGGAGCAGGTCCAGAGAAGAGCAACAAAGCTGGTGAAGGGCCTGAGGAACTTGTCTTAGAAGGAGCAGCTGCGGGAACTGGGATTGTTTAGCCTGGAGAAGAGGAGACTGAGAGGCCTTATTGCTCTTCAGAACTACCTGAAAGGAGGTTGTGGTGAGGTGGATGTTGGTCTCCTCTCCCAAGTAACGAGCCATAGGATGAGAGGAAATGGGCTGAAGTTGTGCCAGGGGAGGTTTAGATTGGCTATTAAGAAGACTTTCTTTAAGGAAAGAGTAGTGAGACATTGGAACAGGCTGCCCAGGGAGGTGGTGGAGTCCCCATCATAGGTATTCAAAAAATGTGTGGAAGTGGTATTTCAGGACAGACATGGTTTAGTGGTCATGGTAGTGTTGGGCTGATGGTTGGACTTGATGATCTTAGAGGTCTTTTCCAACCCTAATGATTCTATGAAAACAGAACTAAAAGTACTGTAGGATTTAATCTTTGTTTTAAGACAGTGTTTTAAAAAATATAGCAACATGCAGCCTAAAGCAAAACTGAGCTTATACGTGGTTAAATATTAGGGGAAAGCAGACCAAAAAAAGCCACAATTCTGAACAATTTATGTTTCAAAGTAAGGCACAAGGAATTTATGGGAAGAGATAGTCAAGGTGAAGGTCTGGGCACTGCTTAGTCTGCGAGAATATCTAAAATTTACATTAAGATGGAGGATACTGAGTCTTATGCCTTCTGTAGGCTTAAATTAGATGGGACATTAAATAGCTTTAAATAGAGGGCGGACTGGAATAGTAGAAGGAAAAAGTGTAGGCAGAAGAAATAGATAGATGGATAGGGCAACTGAAGAATACCCAGCATTTTACACAGTAGAATATATTCCAGTATGTAATGCTTAATACACTAATCACTGTTTTAAGTGAGAGGAAAAGACATGATGAAATACTACAGAAGTTCAGTGCAACAAGCTTAGTTATGGGAATGTTAACAGCCCCACTGTTTTCTAGATTACTTTTTCCTTCTAACTATGTGGTTGTTACCTGAAATTGCTTTTATTTGAATATGTGAAGTTTAACAACTGAGATACTCGCTTTTCAGATACAACTTAGAGTAAAAAACTTCTTACATATTTTCCCCACTTTGTCATAATAACAGCATTGACTAAGAATATTTAGGTTATGTACTTTCCATCTCCCACCTTGTATCCTACATCTCAATTAAGGATGGAAAGCATTTAAATCAATTAAAGGTAGCTCAGAGGAGAAACTAATTTAATTCACTGACAAACTGAGCTAATCACTAGTGAAATAAAGTCTGCTGGTACAGACTCCCAAAATACTAATTCTGTGCTGACATACCTGTCAGGAAGGCACTAAGGGAAGAATTTTTTATTTTCCTGACTGCTGTGGCTGTTTAGATGCTGGCTTCCATAAGCTTACATTAGTGTGAAGTTGTAGGCATACACTGAGCAGATCGTTGGAGTGGTCAGCAAGCAGATTCCAGTACAGTTAGCAATGAAACATTCAGCAGTGTTGTCAGATGGGGATGGCTGTTGCTGACTGCATACAAGAAACAGCACTAACTGAAAGAACAATTGGTTCACAGCACTCCCATATGGAGCAGGAGCTCAATGATTTACGGCGTCAAATCACAACATTACAGTGCCTGAATAAGTTCCTAGCCGATACGCTGGGTATTTCCCAGATACCACCTGACAAAGCTGGAGTTAGAGTTGCCCACCGTAATCGTGGGAGGGAGCAAGCTACTCAGGGAAAGGTTTACTCAGCTGTGGTACAAGAGGATGATGATGATGATGTCTGGTGCTTGCCAGACTCTGATGACGATGACTTCTCAAGTGAGCCTCCTGATGTAAGACCAGTGTATAGGTGAAGGGCAGAACTGTATGACAGCAGGCAGCAGATGAGAAAAGATGCATTACAAGATTACACACAACAAGAGGTAAATTACATCACGGAGTGATTTAAACAACAGCCAGTAGAACCCCTGCTCTCATGGATGGTGCACTTATATGTTCAAGGACCATCAGGGGTTATTCTTGATAAGGCAGACTCCAGGAAATTTGTAATGCTGAGCTCCAATTCCTTTGTGCAAGACGCATTTCAGAACAATGATCAAATGACTAATTTGTTGGCTTTGGCTACTGTGGGATGTAGAAATAAATACTGGGTGGAGAATGCCTGGCCAGTTTCGGACCGGCTGTGGTACACTCTGCAAGAAGGAACTCAATGTGTGGAAGAAGGGATGAAATCAGCTGTCTTTGCTGGCCAAGCCTTAATGCCTTTTATGCAATTTGCATTCACTGTTTCTATGAGAAATACCATTATTAGAACTGCTCCACTGGTCTACAAACATATATTGATGACACTTTTACTTAACAAGACAGGGAAGTCCATCAGAGAAGTTATTTATCAAATACAACAACTGCAGGATCTTGGACAATGGGGCCCCCCAAGAGACTGAAAGAAATCAAAATACCCAATGTCAGTGGGGTCCCTGGGAGAACGGAGACTGAGAAACCCAATGTTGCAGGACCAGCCAACACAGAATCTCTCAAGGGGAGATGTTTGTGGCTTTGTTAAAGGATGGAGTACCCCACAACAAAATTGATGGTGCTGAAACCCAGGAACTATGAAGATCATAGAAGCAGAGAGGGTTACGTAAATCCCACAGAAAAGTGCAGAGGTATAAGGCAAACAACTTGGAAGCAGTTCAGCCTTTGGAACCTCCTCTGGAAACTCAACAGGACTCCGCATTTGCCCACGGAAAGCTCCCTGTGAATGGATTGCCTGTTCCAGGGGAGAAGGACAATTGGAAGTAATTTAATGAAATAATGTGACATCACAACTCCAACTGAAACGATGGCCAAGCTCTGGTACAATGGGTGCACGAGGACCAATGACCCCATGTGGAGCTGCAAATACTCTGGAAAAACTCGTCTTCACAAACAGCAAAAGACTTAGTTGATACCAGAGTAGAGGCCTCTTTAATTTATGGAAATCCCAAGAAATTCAAAGGACAGGTTGCGATTATTATGGGCTTGGGAGGAAAACATATTGAAGCTGTGCAAACCCAGATAGAAAATGGAAATCCCAAGAAATTCAAAGGATTATTACAGGCTTGGGAGGAAAACAAATTGAAGCTGTGCAAACCCAGATAGAAATGAAGACTGGAAACCTCCCAAAATGATTGTATCCGGTTATGATTGTTCCTGTCCCAGAATATATAATAGGAATAGATATTCTACAAGGACTTACCTTGAACCTCCCTGATTGCTGGTACCAATTTGGAGTAAAGAACTACATCAGTGCCTGGGCAATTTTAGTAGGAAAAGTGAAAGTGCCTTCTGTGCAGATTCTGGCTGCAACCAAAGTCATAACAATGAAAGAGTACAGGTTCAGTTCGGGCAGGCATGAAGAAATTTCCCAAACAATTAAGGATGTATTTGCTGCAGGAGTTTTAAAATCAACCACTACAGCCTGGAACAATCCAATCTGGCCTGTTAAAAAGAGTGATGGGTCATGGAGAATGACTGTAGATTTCAGGGGATTAAATAAGTACACCCCACCTCTCATGGCAGCTGTACCGGACACTGTCAGTGTAATAGAGTTCAGCAGCATCCTGGAACTTGGTATGCTGAGATGGATTTGGCAAATGTATATTTTTACTGTTCTAGTTGTGGAGGAACATTGGGATCAATCTGCCTTTATGTGGCAGGGGCTGCAGTACACCTTTACCAGGCTGCCTCAAGGACGGGTGTGGAGTCCAACTCTTTGTCATCAAACAGTGGCTGAGCAGCTAGATGAAGTAAAACTGCCTCCTCATATGCAATAGTACATTCTATAGATGACAACCTGATTTGGGGGAGCAGTGGAAGAATTACAGCAGATACTTGTATTGGTTGTGGACCATATGAAACAGAAAGTTTGGGAAACTAATCCTACTAAAATTCAAGGACCATCTCAAACAATTAAATTTTTAGGAATCCTCTGGCACTGTGGACATCAGGAGATACAACCTAAAGCCCTACTACAGAAAATTCTGGACTTTGCAGTATCACAGAATAAGAAAGAGGTGCAAAGATTCACTGGACTGTTGGGCTTCTGGAGACAACACATGCCACATTTAGGACAGATTTTGGCCCCATTCTATGATGTGACCAGGAAGAAATATGAATTTGAATGGGGAAATGAGCAGCAGTCTGCCTTTGAATTGGTAAAACAGGCTCTTCAAAGGGCTTTAGATTTATGGCCCATGCAAAAAGAAGTGGAGTTGAATGTATCTGTAAACTGGTCATATGCTAATTGGTGCCTCTGGCAAAAACAGGGAAAGAAAAAAGTCCCTTTAGGATTTTGGGGAAGAAAACTGCCAGAGAGAGGAAATAACCATACTCTCTTTGAGAAACAGCTGTCAGCCTGCTATTGGGCATTGGTGGAAACAGAACAGCTCACGACAGGACATGGAGTGGCTCTTTGCCCTGAAATTCCTATTATGCGGTGGGTTAAAAGTTCTCTGAAAACCCACCGAATTGGGCACGCTCAGGAATCAAGCATTATAGGATGGAAGTGGTATATTCAGGACAGAGCTCAGGTGGGAGCCGGAGGGGTTGCTGCACTCCACGAGCAAGTAGTTGTTGCCCCCATGAAAGTGCAAGAGGTAAAGTCTGATCCTGTAGTTGAACAGGAATCCCCTGTGTGATGGGGAAAGACCTTGGATAAGTTAAGTCCTCTTGAAAAGGAATGTGTGTGGTTTACAGACAGGTCAGCTAAATATATAGGAGGAAAAAGATTTTGGAAGGCAGTAGCCTGTCACCCTTATTTGGGGAAATTTTTTAGAGACAACAGGAGAAGGGAGAAGTAGCCAATATGCTGAGTTACATGCAGCATACATGGCTTTAAAACGAGGATTTGGGGGAGTGTCTGATTCTTGGTCGGTGGCTAATGGATTGGCTACTTGGCTGCCAACGTGGGTAACCAAGGACTAGAAAAATCTCTTCCAAAGATGTCTGGGGAAATGAACTCTGGAAGGATATTGGGAAATAATTCAAAGAACTAAGGTGACTATTTCATATTGATGCCCTTAGTAATATAAATTCACTAGAACAACTTTATAACGGTTACTGACAACCAGGCAAAGGTTTCCCAAGCCAGATTAGAGTTCCTTCAGGAAGAGGACCTTGAAGGCTTGGCGAAATGGGCACAGCAAAATGTGGGCATCTTGGGTAGAAGGCCACTTACAAGTGAGCCCAAGAGTATGGCCCAGTAATGTCACTCAACATTATTAAAACAATAATTGCCCAATGCCCTGTGTGACAACATACTCATAAGCATCTCGTGCCAAATATTGTGAAAGGAGAACTGGGGAGAGGGAAATTGCCAGGACAAATCTAGAAGATGGCCTACATTGGACCTTTACCCCAGGACCAAGGATGTAAGTACGTTTGCACAGCAGTAGACACATACTCTGGATATTTGATTTCTCATCCCTGTAAAAAAGCTACTTACCATAGTGCTATCTGTACCATAGGTATAATGATCTTGTACTATGGAATCCCATTGCAGATTCAAACTGATAATGAATCTCATTTTTGAAACAAATTTGTCCAACAATATGCTGAGCAGCATAATATTCAGTGGATTTTTTATATACCATATTATCCACAAACTGTAGGATTGATTGAGTGGATGAATGGGCTGTTAAATACCATAGTGCTATCTGTACCATAGGTATAATGATCTTGTACTATGGAATCCCATTGCAGATTCAAACTGATAATGAATCTCATTTTTGAAACAAATTTGTCCAACAATATGCTGAGCAGCATAATATTCAGTGGATTTTTTATATACCATATTATCCACAAACTGTAGGATTGATTGAGTGGATGAATGGGCTGTTAAATGACCGCTTGAGGAAGCCAGGAGGTGGAAACCTGTCCAGGTGGAGAACTCATCTCACAGATGTGCTACATACTCTCAACAATAGACCCACTGGGGAGATGGAGACTCCCTTGATGCACATGACTACGCCAAATTTGCAGATACAGCCTCTAACAGTTTAGTGAAACTTTGACTTAATGGGAAATTGTCCTGGGTGCAATGGCCCCTACCGGGCCTCTCCAGAGGCTGCTGGGCTAGATCTGTATGCATTAGAATTGATAAAAATAAGTCAAAACCACACAAGAGTTATTAACACCAGGATAGGAATCCAGATTCCCCCAGGACACTTTGGTCTGATAGCTGCTTGATCAAACTTAGCCCTAAAGGGTGTTCATGTCAAGGGAGGAGTGATTGGTGCAGACTATCAAGGAGAAATTAAGGTAATCTTGTTAAATAATGGTGAGTGAGATTTGATTATTCAACCCCATTATAGAATAACAGTTTTAAAAACAATGATGAAGAGGGGAGAACCATCCCGTCAGCACTGTACATGGGGATAAAGGGTTTGGATCCACCAATTTTAGTAAAGGAGCAAAAGTATGTGTCAGTGATTGGTGCAGACTATCAAGGAGAAATTAAGGTAATCTTGTTAAATAATGGTGAGTGAGATTTGATTATTCAACCCCATTATAGAATAACAGTTTTAAAAACAATGATGAAGAGGGGAGAACCATCCCGTCAGCACTGTACATGGGGATAAAGGGTTTGGATCCACCAATTTTAGTAAAGGAGCAAAAGTATGTGTCCAAGGGCCAAGTGGTCCTCCTGAACCAGCTGAAGTAATACCTGCAGGGAAGGATAATACCATCTTAATCAGGAAGCCTGGGTGAGAAAGATGGGAACATGACCCTGCAAGTAAGTGTCCCTTGAGAGAATGACCAGATGGTGCAGAACCTTATTTTACAGACCCAGTGCGAGGACAAAGTGTGAAGAATCTCAATTTCCATGTAATGATGGGCACTATGGAGATATGATGGTGGCTGCAGTGTTGGAATGCCTGCACAGGGAGGACGTGTGTTGAATCTGACTTTGTGTACATTGCTGGCCCTTGTGTGCTTAACAGATAGCAGCGTGATGAGGATCCGAACTGTGGGTCCAATAGGGGTGTCAAACTCTGCCGAGTAAACAAAACCAGCTGTGGAGCTCAGTCAAGCCAGAGTACCTCTGCACCCTGGAAATGCAAGGTGAAGAGTGATGGTTTTGCACCTGGTGGTAGTATGAGAGTTGTGGCTCATCCGTGTGCCAAAGGACTAAATGAAGTGCTGGGGTTAAACTCTGAGCCCTGAATGAGGGTTGGCATATGGATGATGCCTACAACCAGGCAAGAAAGACCCTCCTAACTGATTTTCACCCAGGGTCTGGCCAGCTTTGGGTGGGAACTGATTAGGAGATCACCAGGAGGTGATCTTGGAGGTGAACTTGGAGGTGGGGCAAAAAAGTCACCTCTATAAGAATTGACTCTGCTTACAGTGGGGTTGGGAGGTCTGTCTACATGTGCTGTGTGGGGACTCTGGCTATCGGAAGGGCTCCTTGACTCTTCATAGTTAAGTGGAGCTCCCAGGATGGTGGGGCAAGATCATGAGTCTCTCTCTCTGGGAAACTACTACATAACTGAACTCATCACCTGGCTGGTTCCATCTCCCATGGCATGGTTCCTGATTCACCTTGCTCCCTTCTTCACACAGTGTGTTGTGAGTGCATTGACTTGTTCCTCCCTCTGGCTGTCTGGCACTTTGGATCTCTGGTGTGTGATGTGGTAGTGGAGGGAGGAGTTTGGATGCTGGTCTGCCTGTTAACGATAATATCATTCTATATTGGGCAAGTGATCAGCAGAAGACCGATATATTAAAAAGGGGAATTTAGATAAGACTAGTGTGGGGAACTCTTGTTTTGAGGTATCTGTAAACTTGATATACCTTCATATACTTCTTTTGCTCAAGACCATGAGTGAAAAAAATCGAGGGATTTAAAGGCAAAACATATAGTGAGATTCATACATGCAGATGCCTTGGGTTGCTGTAATGAAAAGGAGACACGGTAAATATGTTTAGTTAATCTTCTAGTGGTGATGCTACTTTGATGCTTGTTCCTACTCACACTGAAAGGCCAATACCATAACGGAATAAGATCACTGAACCCATGGATAAACATAATGTCTTGGGAAAGGGCCAACATGATTTCTGTGAAGGGAGATACTGACTCAGTCACAGACTTCCAGCAGGTTTGAGAGTCGGGAAGTATGTGGACAAAGACAAGCCATAGAACACAGCTGTATTTCCAAAACACATTTGTGCAGGTACCTGTTCTGAGGTGGAGATCTGGTTGAAGGATGGAAGCAGAAAGTACAGCTTGATGGTTACTTTCCAAGGTGGAGGAAAGCCAGCAATGCTCTTTTTGGGTTTATTGATGTTATTTTACGCAACCATCTTTGATCTTCATCAATGACTCAGAAAAGGAGGTGCATGCTGAATGATACTTGGATGGTGTAAACCACTTTTGGGTAATCAAATGCTGTGCTTGTGGAAAGAACTCCAAAAGGCCTCACAAAGATGAATGGGCAAAAAGGTAGTCTTCTGCTGACTGCTTGTCCAGCATAGAAGGATAGTATCATTAATGGGCAAACCAGTCACCAAAGTCCTCCTTCCACTCTTAAATCATGCACCAGAGAGCCAACCCTCATTCAGGGCTGGGTGTTTAACCCCAGCACTTCAGATGGCAGATAGGCTTTGAAGTAGATCAGGTGTAAAGCATGTAATTACTTATCAATTCTGGAAGTTTAAATACATGAAGTCTTGAAGTCACTGTTGTCAGCTCTCTGAAATCTTTGGCTCAAACTGCAGCAGCTACCAAAAAAACCTCATGAGACCACAGAGATGTAAGGCATCATCAGGCAGAGTGCTGAGAGCAAGACAGAAGGCAGTTTGCTGCTCTGTGGGAAATCCCAGTGTACCTCTGTCTTCAGTACAGTGTACAGGTCTGGTCTGCAAGGACACCACAAATTTAAAGTAGGTATTGAGAAAGAGAACTACAATGGTCCAGGGGGGATCAGCAGTCTGACAAAGCAGGTACTAACAGGGTTGGGATTCTGACTGTGAGAAGACAAGGCTGAGTGGCATATGATCAAATTTTACAAATCAAGAAGACCCTGTTTAAGGTGAATGCAGAAGTTGATTTCTTGACACTGTGGGTAATGAGCTTTCATAGTCTGCTGCCTAGATAAACTAGAAAATAGTCTCAGCAGGTTCAAAAAGGGATTAGACAAGTTAGTGATCAAAAGGTCCATAAATGTGTTGTAAAGAGAATAGACAGGTGTGAGCAAACCAGACATGCAGTATACCTATTACAACAACTGTAGATGCTGGGAGTGTACAATGACAATAGAAAGTAAGCAGGTATCCCTAAATAGTACTTCCTTTGCTATTATTCTTGTTTTATACAGAGGAATACAGTACTTAAAATTTTGCATTTAAGTTCTCTGATTTGGGGGAAATTGCAGAGGGACCAGCAAAGTGGAAATGTGTTGGGGTCACTGCTAGTTGCCAAATATGAGGCTAGATGGACAATTGGTCTGATATAGAAGGAGATTTTCATTGTTGAGAAGATTGTGTGTATTTCTAAGGTACAAAGCTGCCCTTGTCACTGTAGTCTGCTATTTCCACACTATTTTTACAGACAGAAAGCTGTGAGAAGAGTACTGCCGAGTAGGATGTTATTTGACTGGGATGTTCATCACTGTCACTTGAACACGGAGATGCAAAGTGTCTTCAACACAAACATTCCATGTAAAAGGTCTGATCTTTGTAGTTCTGTGGCAGTGTTTTTCTCTGTCATACTATAAACGAAATACTTTCGGTGCAGGTATTTTGAATCTTAATTATACAGTTTCTGTAACGTATATTTTTTCCTTACTTTTGCCCACACTTTCCGGAGGTGGCGTAGGTAACACCGAGACTGCTTACAGCCCTCGGTGCCCTGTGACAGTCCTTGTGGTGGAGGCTGCCCTCGAAAACGCAGGCAGCGCTTCCACAGACTGCGGCTCTTCTTGCATCGGAAAGGGGCTGGGTACTTGCTACTCCCTTCTGTAGCTAGAATACCGGTCCTTAGCACTTTCCAAAGTATTTCCCGAGGAATCTCTTCCGTAACACGTCTGGCCAAGCCACCCCCGGGTACGGAGCTCGTAGGCGCGTTGCCGGTTAGCAGACAGACTTCGCTGGCGCTGAGGAGCGGCAGCTCCATGCTGCCTCCTGCCGCCGGCCCCGGCCTCGGCCCCTCGTCGCCTTCCCTG
>NW_008604733.1:0-24302 GCF_000691845.1 Merops nubicus
CTTTTTACACGGAACCAGGACACCAGATATTGGCTTTGGGATTCACTCAGGTACTGAGCTAATTAAAGAATCACTCCATTGGTTTTTTTTCAGCTTTAGAATCTGCAAATCATGCTATGCTAGTTTTTTTTTCAGGCACATGTTTCTCTAGCATCTTCTCAAACACAAATGCCTCCCACTCAAAAAAAACCCAACCCAAACCCAACCCAACCCAACCCAACCCAACCAAACCAAACCAAACCAAACCAAACCAAATCTAAAAAAAACCCCCAAAAAAAACCCCTCACAAACAAACCCCCTTACTGCTGCTTCCTTGCTTTGATAAAAGGAACAGCCATTTGTAGAGAATAATGTCATGGTCCTAAAAGCATTTCAAAATCTCCCTCGTGGAACTAGTAGCAGAGCCAGGCAGAGTAGCAGACCATTGCCTTCTGCTCTCCTACAGGAACACGTACTGATGTTGGCCCATGTTCTTTCCCCTTGAACTGTGGAGCCAATCTTTGTGTGCCGTCTTGGATGTGTAAATTGCTCTTTGTTTGACACACCACCTGAAAGTCAGTGGATGCAATTACAGTGCTCTACAATTCATCAGTACTTTTGGGCTCATCTGCACACAGATACATTTTATGCTCTTAGCAAGATGTATTGTGATTTGTCTCTAAACTTGCATACCTTTTTCCTCTCATGCTTTCAGGTTTGTAGATACTGCCACTTACCAGCTAAAGAGTGCTCGGTCAGAGACAGCTGCATGTGGGCTCTGACCTTACCTACAGTGTGCAGCACTGTACGACAGACATAGCAAGCTGCAAAAATAAACTTTCCTATTCTGTTTGCCTTTTAAAGGCATGCTAGGGAGCTGGCAGCTACAGATCAAAAAAAAAGCAAATGCAGGAAAACAGGAGTGCATTCTCGGCCCAGTTCCTCAAAGCAATGAGTGCACTCAATAATTCCACATTCCCAAGGTCCAGCTCCCAAGTCCTTGCACAATTCAGCATTAGAGCTGAAATGCCTCACTTAAATAAAATGCCCTTTTCAGAGTTTGAAAGTGAGGAAAGGACCAGGTTTTGGAAACACTGAAGTGCAAACTGCCAAAAGTCTACAGGATGGCAAACAAAAGGCACAGTGCCAGAACAGAGATAAAGGATGTGATTAAAACAGCAGCACCAGGAGGTGAAAGGTGGTGGTATAAGAAGGGGCAGAGTGCACCTCAGTGCAGTTCAATAGAAAAGGATGCTACCAGGCTGAAGGACTGTATAGAGGCTGTTGGTGACCAGACAAGAAGATAAATCTGGAAGTGTCATGAACCTGTCTGTTATCTGGCTGAAGCAGTCAGGCAGCACTCCCTGACAGACAAATTCAGGAAGCAATGACATTAAATAGATGTAAACAAGCTGTCTCAGCACTAAAATTTTGTTACTAACCAATTAAATTTCATCTTCAACTCTTAGCTAGCGGGTCTGGCACACAGCCCCTTTGCTCTTATTGTTTCCCAAAGACAAAACACCTTGTATACTATTTCCATCAAATTGGGAGATGGATGGAAAGCCCTTCCCTCCTCTAATGAGGCTGAAAGACTCCTTACCCTATGTATCAGAGAAGCCTGTCACATTTACATTAATTGATGCTGAGAGTTTTAAGGTTGCTCAGAAAGTATTCGGGCCCAAAGGAGGAACGGGAAGCCCATGAAAACGTGTGGTTAAAATGGATCAGACTGTGCAAAGCGTGCAGTTTCCAAATCCAGTGTTCCCTCCTCAGGTTTAGCATTCTCACCACACCAAACAGTGCTGTGTGAGGAGTCAGAGGCCCTTTGGCAAGCAGCTGTTTCATCCTCCAAGTAGACTATTTTACTAATGCCAGGAAAAAGTCCACAGAGCAGAAACATGCTGCTGCTGCTACGGCCATCACCTGCCTCAATCTGCCAATGATTTTGTCCGTGCAAGAGTTTTTGTAAATGTAAATGACAATGCTGCTTATAATTCTTACATTTCACCTTATTCCTCTTCAGTCCTTTCAATGTTCTCAGCACTAATGATTTCAGCACAACTTTCATTTCACATCATCCTCACCATTTACTGAAAAGGATCTGTCCTAAGGACAGTTTCTTCTTTTTATAGCAGCTTTTACTTGTGGATGGAGCTCTTCATTTCCAGGCATTGTTTGTTGCATAACAGCCAACAGTAAGGCTGAAAGAGAGTAAAAAAAAATAAGTCATGATTTAGAGAAAGCAGGAACTTCTGAAACAGTGCAAGCTTAAGCTGTTAAATCTCAGCAGGCCAAATGCTGATGGTCTTTATGACAACAACCATCTGTAAACATGGGGTGATTTCTGGCCAGCACTGAGCCCTGTGTGTCCTGCATCTCTCCAGATACCTGCTGCACCTTGCAAAAGATTGCCTTTGAAATGCAGCCATGAGCACTGCGACACACCAGCAAGCTTCTTCTTGACAGCAAATGTGTTTACGTTTGACCTTAAAAAGAGCATTCCTCAGTTATTAGGGTGCACAGTGCTCTCCCAGCACCCCACCTCTGAAACACTGTTACTACATAGTGATCAAAGAAAGAGGAGGAGGGGGGGATTCCTCATGCTAACATTAATCACAGTAATAGAGGCGCTCAGGGACGCCCCAGGCTGCAGCTCACTATGAAGGCAAGGAGGGCTGCATGCCTGCTGCCCTGTGGCCCTCGGACCCTCGCCGGCCTCTCCTGTGGCAGGTGTTCCATGCCCCCAAAGCGAGGCGCTTGCTGTCCCCGCCGTGGTGGCAACCACAGATAGCCCTGCCTTTTGGACTTGGGCTGTTGCCGCGTGCTTCCCCAGAAATGAATTCACCTTGGCCATTCATCATCACCGCAGGCAATCTAATTACAGCCCTGTCTGAAAAGGAGAGGCTCATTTATAATAGAGACTTTGTTATGAAAGTGTAATACCGTGGACTACATTTCTGCAACATTTTTTAAAGGAAAATTAATTAATTGTCTGGTGCATTTTAAAATAACCAGCCTCCTGAGGTTGGCACAGTGGCACCTCTCAGCGTATTCCCTCCCCACCCAGATCGCCTGCTGTGTGACGGTGAAATGGTAAAATTATTTTGGCAGGGATATCGTCTCAGAGGCTGTTGTTTATTTTCTACAGCAGAGGAATATCTCAGGATGCAGCCTGCACCTCTGCCCTGTGGGACTGTCTCTAATTGCAGGCAGTACACAGTAGAAGCATTCAAAACGCACAGTTTGGAAAGCAGAATTAAACATGGGAGGGAGGGGGGCACCCACATCTAGCAAGCGCCTAGCTTGGTCTTTAAAAGAGGCGAATGTAAGAATACGCTTCTCTGGGAAGCACAAAGGCCAACAGTGGAATGAGGCAGCTAATCTCCTCCTGCCATGCCTGCAGCGCGGTCACCAGTGAACCAGCATGAGGATCGGCGCCGGCACGCTTGGCTCCCACCAGCTTGTTTTTGCTCCTCTGTTTGAGCAGTCTCAGGGATGGGACAGTGCAGGTGGGTGCTGCTTGGAAGTGTTTTCAAACAGAAGTGGGGCCATCCACAAAATGGCACAAAGCAGAGAAATGGCACATGTCCCTGCTGAGGATGCATTACAGAAGGCATGGCACTCATGTCACCAGCTGACAAGCCTGGAGCAAACTGCAGCACCTCTTAATGTGAGGCAGGTTCTGGTCAGAGCTACTATTCTTGCCTAGGGTAGACCATCTCAGGTTACTAAAAAAAATAGAAAAAGAAAAAAAAAAAAAGTAAAAGCAGTGGACGAATGGGCTTAACCTGTCTCTTTTTTGTTATATCCAGGGCTTGCTAGATAATCCTATCTCATCTAACCACACTTTTTCATGCAGAGAGGCCAAGCATGAGATGAAGCTTTGATGCAAAGAAGCACTCACAAAAATGATGAATCAGATCCCCAGGCAGTATGAGAGTAAACTACAGCGGCGTCTGGGATGAGAGATACTCCAGAAGCTTGGGAAGAGATCAGGTGAGTTTGGAAGTAAACAGTGAAAAGGAGGATGCGTAAGAAATACAAAGTCTTTGCAAGATAGAAGGGAACTATGTTGCAAGAAGATGCTGGGAGAATGACTTGCCATTTTTCCTGTACAGAAGAGCAGAAATGGACATCTGAGATTCACAGCAGGTGTGGGAAGAAGGTCTTCTGAAGAAAACAAGAAGGACAGGGCAGGAATGCTAGGACCATTTCTGAAATCTTGCTCACTGGCTTTTGTCTGTTGGTGGAGTGCTAAAAAAAGAGAAGGAGTGAGAATAGGGACCATTAGGAACAGGACCTCCAGGAGACAGAAAACTTTTGATGTCTTTGCCGGCAGAAGCCTTCCTGTAAGTCGCATGTGGTACAAAGTATATGCTGCATTAAGGCTGTGCATAACTTCTTACACAATGACACTCTGCACAGTACACCATAAGTTCTGATACCCTCATGCTTTCTCAGGTAATGCTTTTAAGTCTAATCTGATATGTGGACTTGGACAGAGACTCTTGTTCTCATTGCTTGGAAGAAGAAATCACAAGATACATAAGATACTACCCCAAGGTCAGTGAGAACAACAGTCTTTGTGAGCGTTTTGCCATGTACTGCTCTAACTTCTATCCAAAACCAAACACAGACAGACAGTCTCTTCGCAGAGCAACTTGTCGTCCTGTGTGTATGGACAGGTGCTGGTGGTTATGGATTTTCTCTTCTGAAGCTCCACGCTAACCAGCACAAGCCAGCCGGGGCTGGAAGCAGTGTAACTACGTTAGCATGATGCCATGTTGAGCTAACGAACCAGGTCAGCCTTTACCCCAAGAGATCTGCCTTGAGTATACCCTGCGCCCACATGCTCAGTTCAATTAAAAGACAGGCAGATGTCTTTTCTGGTTGAAGGCCTACATCCCTACGAGGACAGAGAATAAACACACAACTGGGAATGGGTGGAGAACAAGAAGGACTGCTATGAAGAGATTAGAGTGGCTGCCCAGCTAAGGCATACCTTCATCTCTGCAGGATTTTTTTACTTCACTGCTTAATGGTTCTTACTTCACAGGGTTTTCATTACACATTCTTGTCTGTATCTTTGCAGTATTAACCGTGGAATGCTGCATGCTTTAACCCATAGTTTTGCTATTTTGATGTTGAGCTACATGTCTGGTCTAATTAGGTATTCATACAGTGATACACATTCATTTCTTATACACGTTATGTAGAACCTTGCAGGTTTTTCTGTATTTTCTTTTATTTCTTTTGTAGCATTTAAAACAGGACAAGATTCATTTGAAAGAGGAAAAAGATGTTTATAAAATGGCCCTGCACAAGCAGAAAAAAAAAATGCAAAGCATAGTCCTCATAAAATTGGAGGCCAGCCCAGAGCTCAAGACCTCTAGACCTTCTGCTGAGGTCTGGTGAAAAATGTCGTGGAGGTCCACTAGCTTTTGGCAGGCTTATAGGGTAATTTTATGCAGATCACTTCAGCAAGAATCTGTGCACTTGCTCCACTGCAGCTCCAGATCTGCTAAAGCAACAACCAGGTGCTGTGTTATTGTCTGCATGGCAATGGTGACAGCTGCTCTCCAACCGCCCCTAAGAAATGCAGGATCTCTGTCCTCAACATAAGGAACATAATATATTTGGGGCCTTACCAAAATTTGGACAAAATTTATGGAGTAATTTAATTTATTCATCTGGGGTGTAGTCTGCTGTTTATATATCTCTGGGTGTATCTGACCAGTTAAATTACACTGCTCACAGTGTCCTCTTTCTGCTTGCCATTCATTCAGAGTTAACACTACAGAAATGTGAGCATTACAGCAGCTGGCTTCTCTGTTTTCTGGTGGAAATATAAAGACTAGCTGGTACAACTTTACAAAAGTTAACGAGTTTGTGTAATAAAAAATGGATTCATTTGAAAAAAAAAAATGCATTGTTGTTGACTGTTACTATATAACATGTAATACAGCCTAAAGCTATATGCTATGCAAAATGAAAGAGCATGCCAGAAACAGTTTGAAAAAGTATATGCTGTGCATTGCAGTGTTTGTTGTTGGGTTTTCCTGAGCTAGACAAAGGATACAGTGTCAAAATGCAATGTTCTGTACACAGATAATTTTACAGCCATGTACATAAAAATGATAGATTTTACAAATCTATCTGCTGGCCAAATCCCATGCTTGTTTACATTGTATATTCAAGTAAGCCATTTCACATGATATACTTTAATGCAAAATTTAACTCTGTGTGTATTCTACACCTGGAAAGAAAAGAAGAGGAAGATGAGAAGAGGGGCACAGAGCTCTTTCACTTTAGATTTTTAGGTTGTGTGGTACCCACATTGCTTTCTAAAACCATCCTGAGAGAGCAAGGAAGCTACTATTAAAACAACCCTAATCTCCAGACCTGTTTCAGCTTTCAAACTTTCTCTGCCCAGTAGGCCCTTCTCACCCCATATGCCAAGCAGACCAAAGATTAACCGGTACCTGGAAGGTTCTTAGTATTGTCAGATGCATTTTTTTTTTTTTTTTTTTTTTTATCACAAGCTTTGCAATATGTGCTGTGCTTCTTAAAGCTGCAGCTTCTGCATTCATGTGCTCCCTTCAGCTTTAATGTAAAAGAATTTCAGGACAAAGCTTGAATATGTAGCATCAAGGATCCTAATGACCTCAAAAAGTTGAGGGACCTCCTTATCACCTCCCCAGTGTGAGAAGTTTGATGGTAGATCCCAGAAGCTGTGGGAGCTCTGCCTGTGTTATCATCCTTTCACAATGCTGGGCAGAGCATCAGTAGGCTGCATCCACCAGCTTCTTAGATGCCATCATGACATGATGGGTCCTATTGAGGTTGCCCTGCTTGATGACCCCTCCATCTAGTTCTCTTTCAATGCATGGCTGATCCTGTGATTCTCACATCCCTTCCCTTTATTTCAGTGTTGTCTCCCATAATTAGTTTTCTCCTTTTCTTTCTTTCTCCTTCAGCCCTTCCACATCTTGGGGAACTCTGAGGTTTTGTAGGTGCCGGCCTTGTCCTAAAAGGACAGTTGCAAAAAGGAGTGGCTGAGTTTCAAGGACAGAAGCCATGCCAGTGCCAGCAATCAGTGAAACTGCACAACTTTAGTGCCTACTTAGTGCTTCTGCTGTCTTGTGCTACATAGTACAGCCAGGCAGGTGGATGGAGAAGAAAAGGAAATATTTCCGCTTCACAGGCAGTTCTTATGGTGCTGTGTTGTCCTTCAACACTTTCCCTCAGGCTTCCCCCGACAGACTAATTTTGGGTGCTACGTCTTGCCGCTGAAGCTGGAATTTCCCTTCCAGGTTATGTAACACCACCCCATGGCACTTTGTATTGTGGACCAGCAGGTGCCAAGGGAGTAAAAGGCCTGTGTGGTCCTGCAGAGCCTGAATGTTTCAAACCAGAGGAACTTCATGGTGTTTGGTGGAAGACGCAGAGTTGTGGCTTTGAGTCACATAGAGGAGTCAAGCTTCACTTGCTTTTTAACATAGTTCTGTTTCAGAATACATTCATTTCTACATGAATTTCCAGGTAATTAGACCGTGCCTTAAAATTTCAGAGTTAAACAGGCTTCAGCTCTGGAGCCTCCAAGAGGCCACGTAATCTGTATGAACACTTTCATCCATCACAGAGATGATGCACTGGGTGTTTAGAAGCACAGAATGATGCTACACAGCAGCTGGGAAGAGGCAGTGAAAAATGCCATGTTCTTTGGAAGCCGTAAGAAGGAATTAGGTAGACTGAAAGCATTTACTCAGTTTGCACTTGGCTGGGGCATGTGCACCCTTTGTGAAAAATGCTGTAGTACCTTCCAGCAACAGAAGTAGCTAGAGCCTTAGTAATGTTTGTCCTTCAGACAATAAGGAGAATAGCACTGATTTCCAGCACCCTGAAGGGAGAATGCTGTCCACAGTTTCTGACCATTTAATATTGCTCTCCAACCTAGCCTTTACAAAGCCCAAAACTTCTCAGGTCTTACACTGAGCTCTACCAGGTCTGCTTGCGGCCTGACGCATTGTGCATCTTCTGTTGTTTGTTCCCAAATGTTCTCCTTGGATTTTTCATCTGCATTGTTGTGGATAATCAAGCAGTGGAAATCACGTCAGAGTCGTCCTTATGGCTACTCACTGGAGGAAAGAAGCAGAGAACAGTGAATCCCTTTTGATGGTGGAAGAGACAGGACACGGAGGTGTTCAGGGGAGCTAAGTGTGGAACCAGAGTTTCACTGAGAGACCTGGCAAAACTGGGAATAAGAAAAAAAATCACCTGCTTTAATTTTAACTGCCACATTTGAAATTTAGATTAGAAAACATGAGATCTATCATAATGCATGGGTATGCTGATGACTTTGGTTGTGTGAGATTCTTCTCTGACTTGAAACAGATGAGCAGGGAAGAGTTAGTGCTTCAGAAGCTGGGTAGGAATCTAAGGGAAGGAGCAGCTCCTGGGGAAGTGCACAGGTGCAGGAGAAGGTGGCAAAGATTCGCCCCCTGTGTCATTGTTGTTTTAGTACAGCAGACAGGAAAAAAAAAAAAAAGAGTCAGTGGAGTGGTCTTCTCTTGGTAAAAGTGTTTTTCTTGAAATGAACTAATTTCGTGGAAATGTGTCAAAATTTAAACTGGCAAAATGAGAAACAATTATCTTTTGACTTTCTCATTTCACTGTGATAATGTCAAATTGTTTCATTTGTGCAAGTGACAGTTTCATTCTGATTTCTTCATTTAGATCTAGATCTTTCTATTGCAAAGTTTGATATTGTATTTACATATTTCTATCTATATATTCCATATTTACATTGCCTTAGTGTTGCAGAAAAACAGAATTTCTGGTTCTGCAGAAACATTTCTATCTTTTTTTTTTTATTTTGTTCTGATTTGAAGAGTTAGTTTGTTTTTAAAATGGTGATCTTCTCCTCTGGAACAGACATGTAGGTTTTTGTGGCGCTGCTACTTCTAAATGAGAAGAATCCACTTCACCCTCAATTTTGCATTCACTTCAAAACCTTCTAAGGCCAAGGGGGTGGTTGTGTTTTGGATCAGCCCCTGTACTGAGCTCAGGTTTTGGTTCTGAGGACTCACAGTAATTGAGTAGTAGTAACCAATCCATGAATAATATATTTATTCCTAGTGTTTTCTAGAGAAATTTGAATTATTTTCAACTACTTTACATACTTTCCTTAGGAGTCAGTTCCACCATGCAGTCAAGTCACAATCCCTGTGGAAATGGAAATGCACACCGCAGGAAAAGCAGCTGTCTAGACAGTCTGGAATTACCTTTCTCACTGTTTCAGCACTGTTCCCTTCTGAGCTAGGACAGTGTGCTTTCTTAGCTTGCAATGCTTTTATTTGGATTCTCTGCACTAGTGACTGGTATTTTGGGTTGGCATTTGAAGCATAATTCTTAACAGCAACATTGGGAGGAATTAAACAGCAATCAAAAATCAACAGTTTTTAGGAAATAACTGGTTCATGCCTCACTTCAAAATCCTTCAGCATCACCTGCAATTAGGGAAAAACAAAAAGAGGTTCCAGAGAAGGAGATGTTTTTCCCAAGAGGGTATGTGTGTGCAGAGGGGGGGAAGTACTAATCGTCCTCCCTCTGCTCCTTGCCTCCAAAAGAAATCAAGTGGGATTTAGCACAGATGTAAACCAGAAAGGCAAGAGGAGCAGTGCCTTTCCCAGCTGCTGCCTTATGTTCTCCCTCACTACTGGGGCCTTGGGAGGTTGTTGCTGCATTTGTGGAGGATGACTGAAATGTGCATTCAGAACAGCAAAAGTCAGTTTTAAAAAATTTCCCAGTTGAGTGTTAGTGTGCTGCTAATCAAACTGAAGGTTGATTGCAGAACTAAAAATGAAGTAAATGCTTTGCATAATTTGGTAGACAGTTGCTGTGTGTGTGCTTGTGTTTATAGACTCTTCCTTAAGCATTGTGAACAGCATTAATCATGGAAAAAGAGCACTCTGTGTTCATATTCTTGATGCAGCACCGAAGTTATTTTGTATGTTCTGAGCTGGAGTAAGGGCTGGATTAGCAGATATGGACGAGACTAGGCCTTGTTCCCTAACCACTGTGATTGTGTCAAGATTTAAAGGCAGTTCAATGTATTTTGTATGACTTGAGAAATTTTAGACTGCATTCCATATTTACTGTGTAGAAAGGTAAAGAGCTGTTTTAGCTTCTAGGAATGCTTAAGTTAAATGTCTGTGCCTACTTGGGTAACCACAGCTATTGAAATAAAGCACATGAAATCCTAGATCCAGTTGCAACACCCCAAAAATGCATTCTTAATGCTTCTGAGAAGGCCCCACAAATTGCCAGTTCTCATTAAGCATCAATCAGTGCCCTTGAAGCCAGGCTTATTTACATCAGCCCAGAGTCTGGTCCATTACATAAATACATGTTCTCTCTCTCACTAAGACCTCACAAAATCCCCAGCCCTACCTAAGTCTACAGCAGCTTTCTGTCTCATTTATTTTGGTTTGAGTTGGATGAGTTAAGATTAAGCACAGGGGTTGACACGGTAAGAGTTGGACAACCCTCTGATGCCCTTCTGTTGGCTGCAAACAAACTGAATTAGCCCCCTTTCTCCCTACAAAGACTTGATAACATAAGCAGCTTCCTGGCAGTGCAGATGGACTGCTCCATTCAAGCCAACCCTATTTTGTTCTGTGAGATGAAACAAAATGACCATATCTTATTTTACTAGCTCTAGATTCATTGCTTTGAAATGTTTTCTCAGTAAAGCCGAAGTAAATCTGTGCCAGTTACCTGAAGCATTGGACTGGACCCTTCACATTTAATTCCTTTCTTTCTCTGAGGAAGGAAGAAGCTTGTAAAAAGTTCCTTTAAGGCCTCCTAATTTTCCCTTCCTCACTTATCCTGTCCTTCAGGACATCACCATCAGTCCTTAGGTGCTGTCGGGCTGCTGTGCAAAGCTCATGGGCATGCCAGGTCCTTATCCCCCACATCGGTGTTGTCTCACAAAGCAGAATGTAGGGATGCTTTGGCAACCTGGAAGGAAGGTTTTCCTACCTGTCATGGTGAGGGGAGAGGGCCCTGGAAAACACTCATTTAAATCTCAGTGCAACGCTCCCCCAGTGACTGTTAACCTTCGAGTGCCTTCATTTTCCTACTGATAGGAAGATATAAATAGGAAAAAAATGAAAATTGAACAAACCTACTAATTAATATATGTAACCCTCCTAAATGATCAGTGGAAATCTTTATGAGACAATCAAACAGTGTAGCAAAGGGTCTGCTAATTTGTAGTCCCTTGAGGGTGTAGGTACAGGAACAGCTCTCTCCTCCTGCAGGCAGGGCTGCCTGAAGTTGGCTGAGGGAGGCCAGGCAGAAGCAACCATGTGCCTTGGGAAACAGCCAGGAATTTCAAGTAACAGGAAGAGGTCTCAAATCCCACCCAGCCTACAGGTTCCCTGATGAGCTGGTCCTGCAATAGAAAGGAAAACATGGTATTGTCCCTCAAAAGCTGCTGCCTTGCTTTCTCTGCCTGCCCTCGTCTAGAAGCTGGGGGTGCCTGAACACCACAGCCGGAAAAGCAGAACAAGGTGGGGATTTCTTGCACAGTGCCATCAGCCTGAAGGGCATTCATACTGGCACAGGCCAGAGCTTCCAGTCAGTATGGGACAGCATGTAGGCACAGTGAAGTGGGACAAGGAGCAAGGAGCAGACGGAGGTCAGCAGGTGCTTTGGGTGATCAGAGGTGCATTGCTATGGGGGCTGTGAAGCATACATTTGCAACATGGCTATAGGCTGGCAGTATTAAGCTGCGAAGGCAGAAGAGGCTGAGGAGAGTGCCGGTGCCTTTCTGCAGAGATGGCCCGTGGCGGGAACTCTGTGCTGTTGGATGGGAGAGAAAAGGGAGGCCTCAAGGCTGCCTGAGAACGTTGAAGAGGGCAAGCTGAGCAGGTGTTTTCTCATTTAGCTGTCATTCCCTCCTTGCTCAACCACCTCTGTTGTTCCCTGACCCAGTCCTTCGCTCCAGGCAGTATTTTGTGTTGTTTCTTTTTGCCTCTCCAAGCCGCTCCTAGAGGTGTAAATAACCCTTCTCATTCCATGTGGATCTACAGGGCTCTGCTATTCTCCTGCAGGGCTAGGAATTGTCTGCAGCAGGGCACCTGCTCCGTAGCATTTATCTGACTAGACTTCCTGAAACGCGTTGAAGGGCTAGATCCTCACGGCTGGTATAAATCCTCATTTACAACATAGATCACAGCTATAACCAACATGTAAATCACAGCGCTCCCTTCTGACTTGAAAATCTATGAATCTATGAAAATTGGCGTAATTGCATTGATTTCAGGAGGGCTGCTGTGATTTATGCCGGCTGGGGACGCGGCCCGGCATACACCCATCCTGTTAGAACAAATTGGAATTCTCTGTGGCTCGGCAGCTCAGCATCCAGGCAGGCTGGGTCAGCAGCAGCGTCCCGCGCCGGCCCACGGCTCCTCTAGTTCTCCTGGGACACAGAGGGCGGTGGGGCTACCAGCTCCCCACGAAAGCCTGGGCATTTGCCTCCCTATTAGCCTGCATCTGAAAAATACTACTGCCCAGCAAAGAGGTGCAGTGTAGGGCAGCAGTGCTTTGACCGAGAGAAGCTTGTGGGGGTTTTCACAAGCTAACTTGTCCTGTCAGGTGTGGTTTGGGAAATGCCTTTGCAGAACGCACCCTGTGCTTTTCTCCACAGACCCCTTTGATGCCCTCAGTGCCGGTTCCTCGGCATGGCAAGGGATGAGTGCACAGTAAGCATCAAACCAGATTAACAGCCGTGGAGTCTTTGCTGTGCCTAGTGAAGGGATCTTGCTTTCTGGATGCTGTGTAAGTGAAGGGTACTACAGAATTAGAGGAGGGTCAACAAATAGCAAAGGGGAAATACAGAGGAGAACCCCAAACAAGATGTACGCAACCCATAGGAAAGCTGGTGACGGTTTACTATTCATTTGGTTTACATGGGCTTGTTTTTAGGTAGAATAGCAATTCACCTTAAAGTCTCTTCAACAAAAAATCAAAGTTGTCAGTCCCACATAGCATTTACTAAGTCTTTGTAGATAATAATGAAAGCTCTAGTTAAAGCTACACTTACACTTGTCTTACAATGGCTTGCTTTCTGGTGCTTACCATTTCCAGAAAAAACTATTCTTCTGGATTAAATTTGTAATGCCTTGCTCAAGAGCAAGATCGTTGTTTTGAAGAGAAATATGCCACTCTTTTTTCTATGAAAAAATAGAAAACAAACTTTTCTATTATCAAATTACATTTGAATTGTTTTGCTTTATTTTTATTAAATTTTTATTTAATCCAGATCAAATCTATGGGTTAAAAATGTGTAGTTTGCCTAGTTCTCACCTGCAAATAGAGTCAAGGTCTATTGATTTTGGACATGTTCAATGAATAGTTTCTGCTGTGCTTAGAGTCATGAGTGTGCAAGTCACACCAAATAAATATTGATGGGACTGTGAAAACACAGAATGCGGCCAAATTCTTCTTTTGATCACACAGTTGTACCTCCCTGGGGATACTGATGTTCCTTTTGCATATTTTCATAATCCAGGCTTTGGAGGACTTTCAAGTTAGGATTTTGTTTTAAATTTTCTAGTTACAGTGCTCAGATGAATGTTTAATTTTTCTAAAGATGTGTGTTAATAATAGATCTTATTTTGGTGGCCAATTTGAAACTTGCAGCTTGTAGTGAATAAACAATACAACCACATTTCACCCAGCTCTCTTGCAACAGCCACTTCCAGTCTAAACCAGCATTCTGAGATTGTATCAGGGATATGTCTGCCACCAGTTTCAGTCATTAGCAAGTAAAAAAGATGGAGGCATTAAACACAGGGTGTGCATCCTCTCCCTCACCCTTTCATCCAAACACTGATTTTTGGTGGGGATGGGATGTTTGGTCATCCCACCTCCTAGGTCACCTGGGCTTCATGGTTGTCCATCAGGGAGTTCTTCCCTGTGCTGGACTGCCTAACATCTCGTGCTGGACTGCCTAACATCTCAGCCACCGTAACAGAAGACAGGCCGTGCTCTAAAATGTCCTATAAAAAATAAACCTGCTTACACTATTTGCATCTCATCCTCTCTTATGTTGAAAGTCAGCCTAGACCCATTTAATATGAAAACTGCCACTGATGGCAGGTTTTATTGGCACTTGCCACAGCTGGCTTCAAAACAAGTTTCTGTGATTTAGGTGTGGCCCCCAAAACCTCCTTTCCACTCATGCCAGACCTGTCCTGGCTTGCTTGAGTGAGGAAAAGAGCTCATAGTTGGTGCACAAAAACGCTTTATGGGAAGGATCTCTTGACCTACCTACAAAGAGGAAGAGGATGCCTTCTCAGGCAATGCCCTCTTCTGTTCTCCTTTCATCTTGTGCTGCTGTGCTTCCTCCTCACCTCATTGCCAGGGAAACCCTTTTCCTCTAGCAAATGATATTCTGATGATGAAACTGTTTGTAAGGAACGTCCCTGCCTTATCAGAGAATCTAGTTTTGGTGGCTTTTTTTCTGGCTAGCTTGCCTTGGGAGTGTGGTGACTCAAATCATTTCCATGTGTGTGAGTGAAAGAAGTGGCTGGTACCTGATCAGTAGCTGTGCTGCTCAGCTTTACCTTCCATAGTGAGCTATGGACCTATCTAACATGCAAGTGGGACAGTTCCCTGGCTGCCTTACAAGTTTCCCTACCAGTTGGCAGGAGGGTGGGCTGATGCCTGCCACTGAAGAAGGTGGTTCCATTCCTGCTTTGTGGATGTTTTTATCATGGTGTGAAACGAAGGAAAATATCGAAGCTGGCTGAGACTGTGTTTTGAGGAAATCCTCTGATCTTGCTGGTTCTGCTCAGTGTTTAGCCTTTTATCAGGACATGAGCTTGTTGCTGTCTCAGGCTAAAGATGGAGCTTTATATGGATTCTTTGCTTTCACTCTTGAAATTCTGTTTGACTTGCAGCTTGTGTCAGAAAGGGCCCGATCACAAAAAATGTTAATGCATTTACCAGGGAAGTTAGCACGCACTTACACATCACTCTTCCAAGGGATACAGGTGTGTAAGTAGAGAAAAGTCACACATTTTTCTTTGAATCAAGTTCTAAAAGCATCCATCTAGATACTAATTATCTTCTGCAGAAGATCCCCTATTTCTTTTATGTTACTGAGAACTCTAGTTGCCTGGCAATACTCAGCAACATCGCAGTGCCTCAGAGGACTGGATGTAAACTGCAACATCGGCGCATTGTAAATGGAGGCAGATGTATTTCAAGGTTTTTACAGAGGAAAACATGCACAGAAAAGTTTAAACAGACAGCTGAAATGAGTTTTTTTACTCACATGATATTTTATTCCTTGTGATAACCAACTTCTGCTTTTATTAAATAAAACTGCAATAAAACTTCCCCTAGTCTTTGATATTTTATTTTTCAGTTGCTGATCTGTGTGTCACGCTCATGATTCTATTGCTGCCAAACTGAGGGACTGAGGGACGTGGCTCCAGGTATCAGCCTGCCTTGGTGACCAGGCCATCTCAAGGGGTGTCACAAGGCTTCTGGCATAGGCTCACATGCTCTGTGACAGGGAGTATGGGTTGTGTAGCTGACAGGCAGCTTACCATTAAGGCCAAATGGCCAGTTTGTCAAGTTGTGACTATTTCTTTTTCCCCAGAGCAAGTTTGTTAATAGCTCATTTAAACAATCCAGGAGACTTGGTGATAGGTTTAGCCTCAGCTTCCAGAGATGGCACACTGTGGCAACTCCAGTGCACTGTCTGGTCAACTGCTGAAGAGGTACTCACCCTGCTCCATGTCTTCTCCCTCAGTGTAGCCCCCATGTAAGCAGCATGGTTGCCTTCATCTGGATTCCTAGGTCCCATTTCCAGCCTGTACTGCTCAGCAAGATTAGGGGTTCAGAAGACCTCTGTTCTGTCACTGAAAAACAGACTCCACCAGTCACGGGACTACTCAAAACATTTAAGCTACAATTTATGGCTTAAATCCAGGCTCAGCAGCAGGCAGCCACATGCAGTAGCATCTGCCTCAGTGTTGTAGCCCTCTATTGCAGCAGCAAGAGAAAATTTCAGAAAAAAGATTGACAGTGTGGGCTTTTTTTGTTTTGTTTTGTTTTCTGTTCTGTTTGGTGTTTAACTATCAGAAGACGAATAACACCTTTACTTTTTTGAAAAAATCAAACAAACAAACAAACCCACAACTTTTTTTTCATAACAGACTTTTTCTTCATAATGCCTCTGAACACAGGACAGCAGGTGAGTGCTGTGTTTGCCATGTGGCTGGGGAAATGCGTGTTTCAGTCAGCTTGGTTTCCTTCCTTTACCAGGGAAAGAAGTGAGTTTTAATTGAGCACTGCTGTGGAAATCACCCCTGCTTAACATTAAGGCCAAGCCTGTTTGGTTGTATTGTAAACTCTTATTTAGCAATGACTAGCTCAAATTGTGCTTCTCAACTCAAAGATACACAAAATGGCTGTGTCATGGACTCTTGGCCCACTATTTAAGTGTTTTTCTTGCTCAGATTGCAGTTCCTCATAGGCTGGAGTAGCAGCTTTCCAGAATATATCTGATAAAATGATCTCAAGCTTTTTCCTATGGGAAATGGATTTCTTAACCGGATTTTTCCTTTTTCTCTTAACAGACTTGAAGTCGTGCCTGTAGTAGGAAGAGGAGTTGCCATATCCCAGCCCATTTCAAGTGGAAAGAAGAGCCTAAAGCTGCCCATCAGGAGACTCACTATTATGTGCATATTCCTTGCCTGGGTGAAGGACGCTTTGGCACCCATTCACACCTCCCATCATCACAAAAGCGATGCTGGGGAAGGATGAACTATTGTATTCTGAATTAAAAAAAAAAAAAGAAGGATGTGCTCACTCTGTGTCACCTCTTTGAACACCACAGTCAGCACCAGTTTCCCTGCATTCCCCTTCTTTTCCTTAATGTGAGAGTAGCCCCTCAAGAAGACATTGTGCTCCCTGCCTCTGGGTGGTGCTTGGCACAAGTCAAAGAAAATTGAACTTTCATGGCCGCACAATTCCATGTCCTCTCATTACGCAGCTGTGTGGATACCAGGCATCAGCCATTCCCTTCAGTGTGAGCACTGTGCCATTCTTGTAATTTCCTCTTGCAGTAAACTGAAAACCTGAATGTTGTTGGTCAACAGGCAGATCATTTAAATATTAAGAGAAATGTAGGAGAGGCATGCCAGGGGGTTGGGGATTTCAGGATGCCTGAACTACCTGCCATAGATTAAAGTTCATAAGATTATTGTACTTTCCTAGTTTTAGTTAATTACCTTCCTTGTTTGTTTTCTACCTTCTACTTTAGCTCCTTTTTTATTTTGTGTACATGTGATATAAGGGTCTAATGCAATTTCCTACAATATATTGGTCCCATTATAAAATAGTTTTATCTTCATTGATTATAAGCAAAACAGTTCCCAGAAGTAATGAAGAAGAAAAACGAAATTTGTATTTCAGTGGACTCTTGAAGGCTTACCTCCACGGAAATGCTATATGTAAATCTGCAGTGTTTCATCTAGATTATGTTTAGTCTTACATTTGGACTTCAACTCTATGGTAAGCGCAAAGTATCTCTTCTCAAAGAAGTGGGGTAAGCTGCTTTGGAGTTAATGAAGGTGTGCAAGGTCACCCTCAAACCAGCTAATATCCTGTATGTTCTGCTCCATCTTGTCTTGAAGCAGCTTGTGTACACCTTCGGTTCATATTTCTTTTTGTAATCAGACTGCTGGATAAATTTGGATAGCTACAGTACTTAAAAAAACAGGGGGTGAAGAAAGCAGCATCGTGCTGCTTTATGTGGAGTGTGCCTGCTGCTTATTGCACACCTTCTCAGTGCCGATCCCTCCCCCTTCCTGACAAGTTAGCTGTCCTGTCCAAACAGAGCAAACATTGACTGCAAAATTCTCTAGTACATAGGCCTGCTGAAGTCTCCCTGCCAGATGCACACCTGGCTACAGCATCCAAGCCAGCTTCTTGATCCTTCACGCTTTAAGTGGCCAGAGCACTCTTCACTTCTTTTGCTTCTCCTAGGATGGCTGCTAGGAATGAGAACACAGAGCTGTTGTAATCTCAGGGATCATGGTCACCTCCTTTTCCTGTGCCAGAATGTTGCAGTGGCATAAGCTCATGCTTTCTCAGAATCTCCCTTCAAGGTTCTTAGCACAAATCTTAGAAGCCAAATTATTTTTTATTTTAGGAGTATAAGACATACACTAAAGTAGACCAAGCAGTGAGTTATCAGCACTGTTTCCTGCTACATTTTCTTTATCATTCTCAAGTGCTCTTTGGGTTAAGGTCAGTTTACAGAAGCTGCAGATAGGGCCTTATGCTGAAAAAAGGAACTGTGTTAAAAAGATTTTCTATAATATCCCTTTTTAAAACTCCATTTTTCCAGAATTACCGCAAGAGCTTTCTTTTTCACACACTGTTATGATTGCAACATAAGAACTTACAAGGATGTAAATTTTCACAAGGAAGGGTGCAATATAATTCTGCAGAACCTGTTTCTGTACTGCCCCATGCATTTTACAATCATTTTGACTTTTACCGTGTTGGGCAGGACACACCCTTGGCTTAGAATAGGAGAGAGTTAAAGTCACTTAGTATTGTTGTAAATGACTATGTAAATTGCAAGAGGCAGAGAATCTGATTCTGTGCCTATAAATTTTATCAAACCAGCTGCTTGTCAAATTTCATTTTTGCTTTATTTAATCATTCGGTATTACTGGAAGAAAATTGTACTTTCTGCTGTTACTTCTTCCGATGTAAATCTGGAATAAGAGCCTAATTCTTATCTCCTTCAGCCTGGTATCAGTGGAAACCAATTCCAGTGAAATTTACTTTAGATTTAAGCTACCATATTCATAGTATAATGTGGTCTTTGTGGTTCTTAAAACAGATGCATGGAACTGCCTACAGTTGTAAAAAATTATCCAGGTCAGCTGATTTCATATCATAGCATTTACTTCTGTATGCTGTACTGTATTCCACTACACACGTGAGCATCAGACATTCAATTGCCTGGCCATTGAGCTATCTATAGTTAAAAAAAATAGTTACTGGCCCATACTGAGTCAGCCATCAGGTTTACGGGGAGAGGCAACACTGTCAATTGTTACCCGAGTACCTGAAGCAAAGGTGTGGCTAAGTTAGAAAGTATCTACCATTCAAACAGTGATCAGCTTCCACCTTAGTGTCTCGAGAAAGATCTTCATGTGTTATGTAATCCCTTCTGCACACCTTTTCTGCAGATTTATCCTGGGAACAGAATGAGTAGATGGAATAATGTGCCCTGGTCAATCTATCTTCTGTGGGGCTGAGACCTTTGCAAAACAGGGGAAGAGATACTTGAGATCAAACACGAGAACCTAAGGCAGCATTTGCAAGCACTGGCAGCAAGAGTGGCTCTGGGAAATGCAGGAGCTGGGCTGGCTCTGTATAAATTGAACTGAAGCCCACGTTCTTCACAAGACGGTACTTGTGTAATAGGGGAGAGGCATAAGTTATTGTCAGTCTTAGAAGAGACCCTTACTATGTACACATGGGGCAATACTAGCACCTTTTAGCTAAAGAGATGTCATGCTACCATGGATGAGGGGCAGACCACCTGCCCAACAGGGAATTTATCCAAACTCGTGCCATTTGGCTTCTTCTTGGCAGTTCCCACATAAAAAGCGTTCAGAAAAGGACATCTAGCTAAAGGGTGTTAGCTCTCCAATTACCCTTGCCTAGTATAATGGCTCTCAGAGGCCCATTCTTTGCTGCTATAAATTAGAATAACCCTCAAGGTTGACTAATTTGTCCATGCCCTTTACTAGGGATGAGGGTGATACGTAGGAGATGTAGAGCTGCCTTCTCCCCTCACAGCCTCAGGGCTCTGTTACCCACCCCAGCCCAGCCAGCAGTGAGGATCAGTTATAATCCTGACTTCCCAGTCACGTTAAGAAAAGCCACCTGTGCAGGATGTCACATGGACCAAACTAAATCCCTGCAGCAATACAGCACCATTGTCTTCTGCGGAAAGCTGTGCAGCAAGGCACGACCTGCCTCCCGTCCCCTCCCTCTCCCGTTTCCACACGTGCTCCCTTACGGCGGTGCTCACTCAGGGTGAAAGTTGGAGGGCTGCCTGGAACTTGGCAGTGAAGCATCCTTGGCCTGCTGACAGGTATTGCTAGATGGGCCCATGTGAGAAGACAGCAGTGATGAGGCAACTATTTGTTTCTGTAGAACCATGCTCCTGATGCTCCAAGGCTCCAACATGCTCCGGGCAGCCCTGGGAAGGCAAAGCAAGCATTCCAGTCTTCCAGCTACGGCAGCACCATGGTTGCATTGCAGCAAGCATGAGTGGTCCCTTGTTTGTGGCTCAGGAAAAAAGTTGTATTTTTTGTTTTTTTGTTTGTTTGTTTGTTTTGTTACCTCTTTCAGATACCCAAAAGTTGAGTTTGAAGCACAGAGAGATGTTAGGAGCTCAAGGAGCCAATGATGTGCTGATCTGCATGTATAATTTAAAGAGAAGGGAAAATACCTTGTATGAGGAAATCTTCATCTGAAAGGAACTGTTTTGTTCTGCTTTAATTTGTGTTTTTTTGATTGACCCTTTCTGGTGGCAAACCTGGTGCACTGCTGCTGTACATCTGAGGCCAGGCAGAAGAGGTAATTTCCATCCCGGAAATGGTAATTTCATAAAGTGCTAGAGATGAATGTGCAAGGCAGGGATATTACCCCAGCCTGAAAGTTCCCGTAGAGTGGCAGCTCAGATTTAAAAGAGGTTCCAGAGGGGCCCCTGCAGCCCTTACCAGTGGCCAATGGAAGTTGGCATATCTATTTTGACAGTGTGAAGCTGAGAATGGGGATGTCCACCTCAGATTTCATGGAGGCATCTCACTCTGTAACCTTTGTTAAACTACGTTTAGGTGTACCTGAAGACCCTTGGGGTTCCTTATACCATCCTTTGCACCCTCCCAGCAGCTTGGGGAACTGACCCCCCTGAAGAGAAGAGTAACCTTGGGACCACCGGGGGAAGCTGCATTATTTTTCAGCCACATGAATCCCCTTATCCACTTCCTATACAGCCTGCAAACATTTGTCCCAGCAACCTTTCCATAGGGTGGCAAGGAGCAGCAGCTGAGCCTAGGAACTAAGCTTTGAGAAGCAAATTCACCTCAGTTAAGTCTAAAAGAAGTCAGATATTATTTTAAGTTTATCCAGCCAAACCAGTATCAGTTGCCCTGTTTCCTTCTGAATATTCTCCTCTGAGTTCACTGCAGTGAACTTGAGTTTACTCTGGAGGAAATGTGAACAGAAGTGGGCTATGGCAGCTCATTTCCCTGTGTTTTCCTGAAGAAAATGACTCCGTGATATGGGGATCCCTGTGTGTCACCTCCTGGCTTAGCAGAAGGGACTAACTGGCCCAAATGCTTGCAGTGGCTGCCAGTCACAGACTGAAAGGGCCAGCATGATTGAGCAGGAAGAGCATGGGAAGGATGAGGACACTGAATCCCTTTCACTCATGTTACTGCTTATCAAGAGACTTCTTTTGCATTATTGTTATTACCCTAACATAAACTGTGCAAACAGTGAGAATAATCAGGCCAAAGTTCAGATGAGCACGGCTTTTTGTGCATTCACCTGATACGACTTCTCTCACCCCTTGTGCAGTATATAATAAAAGTTGCCAAGTTATTTATTACAATCATTGCTGCAGAATACCAGTTCTAACAGTACTGCACCCTGGTCAGACCCCAGGTTCCTCCCCTCCCCTCCCACTCCCCACACATGCTTTTTTAGGGTCTGCAGGTGCTGCCAATAGTCAGCTATTAGGGGAAACTTTCTGACCAACATCAGATTCAGTTTTTTGCTCTGAGCTGTACCCCTGAAAGCAAACTTTTTTTTCTTTTCTCTCAGCCTGTTTCTTTCTTTTTCTACATCAAAGCAATAAGGAAGCCTGAATCCTCACCCTGTTTCACCAGAACTGGAGAGTACTCAGCTGCACCCAGACCTTGACCACAACCTCAACCACGTTTGGTCAGGTTTCACAGTGGGAAAACAGTCTGCTCCTGTCTCCAAATATGTGGAATTGCACAAGGGAATGTGATAAATGACAATGTTTTTATTTCTCAGAATATCTTCTGAAATCCCACTGGATAATCTGTGTGACTGGCAAAACTCTCCCATAAGATAAGGTGTGGTCCATCCTAAATCTTATCTCATGTTAAAGTATTAAAGAGCATGCCAAGTATTTCTCCACCAAAGGTTTCCAAAAACCCTGTGAAGAAAGCCTCTGATTTTCTCACTCTCTGGGAACCAGTGGTGAATCTGAAACCGCTAACTCCAACCAGGTTGGCCTTGTTCTCACTACTGCTCCTCCCTGGCCTGGGGCTGCCACCACTCTCTCCAGGCATGGCTGACTCCATGCAGCCCTGCCCTGGGCATCTCTGGCCTGGATTCACTGGTGCTCCTGATCCCAGGAGGATGATGCAGGCACCAGGACTCATCTGGAGCCAGCAGAGGTTGGACACAGCTCATATACCCAGGCTGCTTGCTATGCTGGGTATCACTCTAGGACTTTCTTCTTTCTTTTCTTTCTTAAAATTTAAAGGGAAAAAGGGAGACTAGAAATCCCTCAAATCCCTAACAGCAGATGGATTCTCAGCTGGCACAGATCACCAGGATGTTTTTGGATTGAATTCCAGACAACAGCCTGGCCCCACATTCTTTAAGTGGAAGCAATATTCAAAAGCAGCATGGAAAATAATTGTCCTTTTTAGATATAACAAATAATTGCCCCTTTGGAGGTGATAATGTTGGTTAATTCTTTTGCTCCGTGTCCTGCCAAGGAGCTCAGTACTGGATAAGGCAAATAAAAACCATCCCCAACCTGAAGGGCTGACAGCTCAAGAGATAGACATACTGCAGACTGGTTTTGCCAGGGAATAAATAGGTGAGCATGGTTCCATGTTTAACACTTTTATCAGTGATGAAGAGCAGGACAGATTCAGAAATGAGTAAGCCCAAGAGAAGCTTTTTTGACTCAGTTGATCTCAGGGAAAAAAAAAATCCATCCAGTGAACTTATGAGAGTTAAAAAGGGAAGTAGCTAGAAAGCAGTGTTTGGCAAGGGAAAGGAAGACAAAATGTTGAGGGCAAAATCTCCCAACAGGAGAAAATTACCTTAAAATTCCCTCTTAAACAAATCAGCAGTTCTTTTCCAAATAATCCCATTTAATGCACGTGTACCGCGAAACGACTGTCTAATTCATTACCTGTGTAACAAAACTCACATAGTTAAACTACATTTTCTAATTTAACCAGAGTATCTGGCAGCAAAGGGCCACTGAACAACTGGAGTACACTTCTTCAAAGGTCAGAGGCAATCGACCAAACCTTACCCTGCTCTACTGTCTGCATGAAGCCTGTATTTCTAGCCATGCCTTATCTATAAAGAAAATCTTTTCTACAAGGATAAAGAAAGTAGCAGCATAATTATTTTGGCTGCATCGCTATATGCAGCTGTGCAGGCAAACAAGGTACCTATATCGTAGCAGAATTCACACACACTCATGTAATTCTAGGTCGTGATTCTCTCAGTTATTGATTATTGCTCTGTAAAGTTCTCCAGAGTGTGTCCAGATTTATAAATGCTTATATAAACCTTGCCTGCCTCCTGCATAGAAGTCAAACAGTAGGGATTTACACCTTCCCTTCACATGGTCCTGCAGTTGACGTATGTCTTTAGCTGTATGCTTTTGCCAACTTGTCTGCATGGTTATTTACATGGTATTTGCAGCATACATTTTCTAAAAAAATGAGTTACATTTGGTTAGCTATTCAGAGGTTTTCATGTGTCACAAAGGAAGAGGGTAAAAATTACATGGAAAATTCTGTATTAAGAGGTTAAACATATCCACAGATAAAATTAACTAGCAATGTGATTACCATGGGAGGAAAGACAGAGTGTTCTAGTATTTCTAAAAGCCTTCAGAACCATCTGCACTTATAATAATACTTTAATGCACCTTTTTATTTCAGAGCTTGAAGTGTGAAATTCTTACATACCAGTTTCCCAAGTTTGTATTCTGTGTATGACTTCATATCACACTGGCATTCATAGGAATTTACTATGAATGCAGAGTCAGGCCCTGCTACAGGTTTCTGTTTTCTAAGTGTGTTAGGGAAGCATAAGAAGAATATAATTATTACATGTGCAAATTTTTACTTTCATCTCTAGTTGGGTATGAATAGTTGATCATCAGTTAATGATGACGTAGGAGCTGGCATTCC
>NW_008604733.1:24333-101564 GCF_000691845.1 Merops nubicus
TTAGGCTTGCTGGAAGGCTGCTGTCTTATTAGTCAGATGCTGTAAAAGTTGTTTTTTTTTTTAATTACCTTGGAGTCAGGAGAGCTCTTCTCTTTCTGAGCTACTAGGAACTACTCACTGACACATGCCCAGGGGAAGGATTTGGCCTCCAAGTTTTAGTTAAGACCACATTTAAATACAAGGTAAAATACAAACCTTTTTCTACACTACCAAACAAATATATTTCCTGCTTTACCTGTCTCCTACCTCTTTATCATCATCCTTCATCATTCAGGGTTCACATTACTTCCTTCACATCCCACCCTCAGCCTCACACTTGCCACCACTGACAGTCTGATTATCTGGAGGAGGGGACCTGAGGACAGTCAGGGGACAGGTCTGCACAGCAGCTTGATTGTGTCAAAGTCAAAAAAGACTGTGAGAGGGGATCTCAGGACAGCATGCTGGCAGACAACCAAGAGAAGTGTGTCAGCTGCTGTGTTTTGTAAACTAGCAGCAATCCCTTTGCCACTGTGTATTGCAGAAGCAGCAGTGCTGCCAATGTTTATATGCCTCTGGCATCCTGACTAAGAATCTTTCAGTTACATCATAGATATGTGCAATAGAGGTTGAATTTTTGCTAGCTAGCAGTGAGATTTTTGGCTAGATGAAACACATGTGGTTGAGTGTGTACCTGAGCATCAGAATTATAGCTGACACTGTACCAGAACCAAAAGGAGATAGCCTTTTTTTTTAATCAGTGATTAGGGTAGTAATGGAAGAGGAACATTGCTCCTCCTAGGTCATAAGCCTGACCAGTAGCACTGCATTGTTTTGTGCCAGGTGCTACTCTGCTATGTATAACTGGACTTTCTCTTCATTGTATTGCGTAACAGATTTTTGTATAACAACCCTCTTTTGCTATGCTCCAGCTTGTAGCTAACATACATTGTAAGGGAGCTTAAGACTGTAGACCAAAGGTTTTGGTTTGGTTTGGGTTTTTTTACCCTGTAGTCCATATCTGAAGCTGTGAGGTTAAATGTGCACTGGATCTTTTCCTACTGGAATTTGTCTTTCTTGCGTGAGGGTTAGTTGTCAATAGGAACTTGATCTGAAGAGTATCAAGTAAGGTCTTAGTCTAATCTCTTAAAGAAGTCCAGCAAACTTTTATCAAAGGAACAGGAAACTCAAAAATAGTAAGGCCACTATTTTCATGTATGGAGTATATGAACAGATATCATAATTTAATTTTTCTATTGTTTGTCATTTTCTCGGTTTCACCAGCAATAGAAGCAGTTTTGCACTGTACTTCTTTAAGAAGGTAAGTACTATATTCTAAGATGATCAAGACCCCAACTGAAGCCCTCACTATGAATGCCAGTGCAAGTAGAAGAGATGAACACCATTCAGTGGAAATGGAAGTGTGATCTGGAGAGAGACAGAATGACGTGGTAGTAAGGAAAGTAGACTTTTAAAATCTGGACACAGTTTCCTTCCCTGCTGTGGCTTCTTCATGACCTGCAGTGAGTCACTGAGAGCACCCATAGACGTTCTTCCTCACCCTGTTGATTATGCTCCCTTCTGGGCAGAGGTTCAGAGAAAGCTCAACTGTTTGTGTAGCAGCTGCAGAGCCACATGACCTGTGTGTCCAAGATAGTGAGCAGCAGAGATTGGGTGGCAGACAACCAAAACAAACCTTTTCTGCAGTGCAGAATTTAGAACCCTGAGCGCAGCTGTAGCAAGTACAGGTGACCTAGCTATTGCTGACCCAGGTAGACCTATCCTATTCCTAAGCCAGAACCCTGCACTAGCTATCGGTTCTTTCATCTATCAAAGGGTGTAAAAGGATTGTTGTGCCTCACAGACACAAATTTTAGATAATCGCAAGTGTGAGACACTGAAGTATTGCATTAGTAGAAATACTTCAGATGAAGAATTGTTGCTCTGTCAAGGCTAATGTGATTTTCTCCAGGTTGTCCTGTTCAGTTGGATTGTAAAGGGCAAGGATCTGGTTTTACTAAACTCAGTGGAATGGTGCTAGAATGGAGTTTGTTGGCTTTTATTTTCTGTGGTGGTCTATAGGACCTTTCCATAAAGGATCAATGCATCTTTATAGACCTTGCTCGTCACATCCTTCTTCCTTTCCTCCTCTTTTGAACTTGAATATACGCTCCACTGAAGTATCCTGATAAGTAGCAGAAAAGTCCATCTGAGCTGGTACCAGTTTTATACCATTTAGATTGCAGAGTTGCGTTGGACCACTTTCTGCAGGGAAAAAAAAAAAGTGAATCTTCCTGAGGTGGGCTTAACATCCTCAAGAGTAAGAGCTTGGGTCCTAAACTGACAAGTTACTGCAGGCAAACTGAACCACTCGGTTCCCAAATCTTTCCCAATCATAATTTATAGCAAAAGAAGGATCTTTTCTAAGGTTAATGTTTGAGATTCTTCTCGTCTTCTGTGCCACTTTCTGAAACAGCTGCAATACTAAATTAATCTTTTTGGATACAATTTGATACTGCACATAAAATTTCATTTGCATTCAGTGAGGGCCTGGTGGTTCTAAGAAGCTTCAAAAGAGATTTCATATTCTGTAAAATACTTCACATTTCTCTCTATCAAAGTCTGATGTTTTTTCCAGGGCTGTAAAACTACCTACCTAGTCTGTCTGTCTGCATCACTTTCATGTGTTTCTGAATTACTAATGAAGCTACATGGGTCTCAAAGCTTGCAAAAGGTTCCCTTCAACTGGGTTTGCACAACCTGAATTAATTCTCCTCTAGAAACCTCAAAACGCCTTGTCCCTTTTTCTCATTGCTTACATAGAAAATTTCCCTTGATAGTGAGGTAGGGTCTTAGAGGCCCAGCAACTACACAGAGACCAAAGGTGATTACTTTTGCTTTGCTAATTATTTATAGGGAAACAGAGAGGATGCAAAATCTGAGGAGACGCAGCTGAAATTCCTACTTCTGCTCTGCTGTAGCTGAGCTTCACATCTTCTTGTAAAACACTGACTGCTCATGTAGGAAGGCTTGAACACTGCTTTTTGTATTGTAACATCCCAGAACTTCAGTGTCTGGTTGGAAATACTGCTGAAATCCCCAAACATGAAACTTTACTTGCAAACAACCATGGTCCAGTCATACTTTTTCTTACCTTTCCTTTCTACATGTCCAGTTTAGCTATAGATTTAGTAAACACATACTCCTACAAAGAAGGGGCAAGAGGTGTCTGCTATTTTAAAGTCATCTCTGTGCTTGAGATGGAACAGAGGTGGTGTCTGTGTTCCAATATATTGTACATTCATGCTCCATCAGGGCACTTTCAGGCCTTACTGCTTACATGAGATGTAGAACAGTCTGTTCATACCAGCAGTTGTGTGTGTGTATACTTAGCCCTTCTGTTCAGGTTAAACTGTCTTCACCCCAGCAAAATGTTTTATCTGTTCCCAGGTCTATCCGTGCTGTTCGTGGTCTTCCTGCCCAGCATATGCAACTATTACATTTCATAGAATCAGAAAATCATAGAATGGTTTGGGTTGAAAGGGAACCTAAAGACCATCTAGTTTCAAACCCAGGGACACTAAGGGACATCCACTAGACCAGGTTGCAAAAGGCAACCAGACTGGTCTTGAACATCTCCAGTGATGGACCATTCACAACTTCTCTGGGCAACCTGTTCTAGTGTCTCACCATGCTTATAGTAAAAAGCTGCCTCCTTACATCTAATCTAAATCTATACTCTTCAGTTTGAACCCATTACCCTTCGTCCTCTCACTACCAGCCCTTGCAAAAAGTCCCTCCACAGCTTTGTTGTAGGCCCTCTCCAGATACTGGAAGGCTGCAATAAGGTCTCCCTGGAGACTTGTCTTCTCCAGGTTGAACAACTGCAACTGTATCAGCCTGTTCCAACCCTCTGATCCTTTTCATGGGCCTCCTCTGGACCCAATCCAACAGGTTCATGTCCTTTTTGTGTTGAGAGCTTCAGAGCTGGATGCAGAACTCCAGGTGAGCTGTCACGAGGGTGGAGCAGAGGGGGAGAATCACCTTCCTTGACCTGCTTGCCGTATTTCTTTTGATGCAGCCCAGGGTGTCGTTGGATTTCTGGGCTGCACTCACATATTGTTGGCTCATGTTGAAGTTTTCATCCAACAGCACACCCAAGTCTTTCTCTTCAGGACTGCTCTCAATCCATACTCCGCACAGCCTGTATTAGTGCTTGGGATTGCCCTGACCCAGGTGCAGGACCTTACATTTGAACCTTCATGAGCTTGGCACAGGCCCAACTCTCAGCCTGTCAAGGTCCCTGTGGATGGCATCCCTTCCCTCCAGCATGTCAACTGTACCACACAGCTTGCTGTCATCCACAGAGGATGCACTCAATACCATTGTCCCTGTGTCACAGTTTAGCCTCAGCCAACAGCTAAACCCCAACAGCCACCATCCCCTGCTTTTCCCCCTCCCCTTCCCCTCACACGTGTCAGGGGAAGAGAATCAGGAGGAAAAGAAAAAAAAAGCGCCCATGAGCCAAGATAAGGGCAGTTTAATAAAGTAACATGGGGAGAGGAGACAACAATAATAACAATAATACTAGTGGAAAAATATATAGAGCAAGTTACAATAAACCCCTGACCCAAACAGCACCAGCTCTCCCTACCCCAGCCTTGAGATAACCATGAAAAAACAAACATTGCTGCACCTCTCCCCTTATATAGAGGGCATGACGTCAGTATGGTACCAAAAACCCCATTGGCTGGGTCAACTATTTACCCTGGCTGTGGCCCCACCCAGCTACAGCCTCACTCAACTACAGCTGCTTGTGGAAATTAACCCTACCCTGGCTGAAGCCATGGCACCATGTCACGAGCAAAGATGTTAAACACCACCATACCTGGTACAAATCCCTGAGCAACACCACTCATCACTGGTCTCCCCTTGGACATCAAGCCATTGACTGCAACCATAGTTGCATGATTGACTCTGAATCATAGAATCATTCTGGTTGCAAAAGACCTTTAAGGTCATCAAGTCCATCCAACTGTTAACCCTACCCTACCAAGTGCACCTCTAAGCCATATCCCCAAGTACCACATCTACATGGCTTTCCTTTCTACACCAATTCCTTATCGATCAAGTAGTCCATCCATTAAATCCATGTCTCTCCAATTTAGAGACCAGGATGTCATGTGGAACATTGTTGAACGTCTAGCACAAGTCCAGGCAGATAACGTTAATTGCGCTGCCCTTATCCACTGACACTGTAACTCCATTGTAAAAGGCCATCAAATTTATGAGGCATGATTTGCTCTTGGCAAAGCCATGTTGTTTGCCACTGAACACCTCCTCATTTTCTATGTGCTTTAGCAGAGCCTTCAGGAGAATCTGCTCCATGATCTTTCCAGGCACCTGTAATTGCCTAGGTCTTCCTTTATTCCCTTTTGAAAATGTGGGTTATATATACTTCACCAGACTGCCATGATTTCACCAGAATCTCATTACTTTTTTCTCTGCAGAACTACATCTTCTTCCTCGAGTGCTGGTGACTGAAAGGACTGCCAAAAGGATGAGCTTGCAGTGGTTCAGAGTTGAGCAGAAATTAGTGTTTTTATTATTATTTTACAACAAGGTATCATCTCCTAACAAATGACAGCCGATTTGTACTTTGTTCATTATCTCTATGAAAATATGCTATTTCCTGACACTCATCTAGAAATGACCAAATTGTGTCAGTGCCTTAGCCTATGGTCACTTTGTCTAGGGTCACATGCATCAGTGACCAGAAGAAACACTACCAAGCAAAGAAAAAAGATATTTCATAGTTGGGAAATAAACTGTTAGTAGAGGTATCTTCCTGGTGATAAGCAGTTAATTACAGGCTTATATCCTAAAATGAAAGGTTAAATAACACATTTTGTATGCTGGTAATTATTTTTTACCAAACCTTTCAAGCTTTTTGTTTTGTTTTGTTTTGTTTTGTTTTGTTTTGTTTTGTTTTCCATTCCTGCAATTTCTTTAACCCAAAGAATAGCTTGTGACTATAAACTCTGTGTTGATAACGTGTTGATGGGGGAAAGAGAGATTTGTCCTTATGATTTAAAATTCTGTAATGAGGACAGAAGAAATTAGAGTATTCTCGAAAGGCAATTAATTCTTTATGCACATTGTATCATAAACGTTCTTGAAACCCTTTGTCCTCTCTGAAAATAGAATGTGAAAGAAACCAAGAAGGTATGGAGGGCTGAGCCCAAAAAGGACCTATGTACATAATGTGGCATATAACTAAAATGTAGGTGCATATGTGCAAAGCTGCATACCTGAAGGTGTTCACCTCATCATGTAAGTCACAAACTTTTTCCTTTAATATCCCTCAACTGGCAGAAGCTGTGCATCTGCTCATGTCCAGAGACACCTCAGTTCTGAGCTGAGTGACACTTACCCTATCTTCAACCCAGCAACTATGCACTCATTTCCTCAGAGAGATCTATGCTGCTAAGTACTGTCATGGCACATCTGGCATGTAGGATCCAAACAGAATGGAGTGGAAGCCCTTTCTTTAAGAGGCTCTCCCCTCTTCTGGCAGGGGAAGGAGCAGGAACAGGCACCTTCTATACAGTAGCCTACTGGTTCAATAACCTCTGCCCTTCACTCACAGGGCTCTGCCAAAGTGACTCAAATCCACACCTTCCCCAGCAGTATTCAAACCAAGTTAAAAGCTGATCTGGGCAGAAAAGGACATCTTAACATAGGTGTCAGCTTCTGAGAGCAAGCCTAGTTGTGCCATGTCCTAAATTATATGAGTTGGGACAGGCAGTCCCAGGATGTCCACATAGAGAGGGTTCCCCACATGGCAGTTTCTGTGGCAACTGGTGCTGTCCTTGTCCTTGGTCACCTACCACATCCCTGCTCTGTGCCAAGTCACCCAGTGCTCCACGGTGGTGTGGATAGCTGTATGGATGTGCTTCCAACAGCTTGGGATCCCTGACCTAGAGCTTTATTCTTTCTTTAGACCAGAGTAGGTTCAGGGTGGTGCAGTCAAAACAATTCAAATCAAAAGGAATTCTAGTCCATCAAAGGTCTTAAGGATGTTCCAGTTTACTAATCAAATAAGAAAGCAGCATACCATCAGAATTAAAATCATATATACATATATATGACCCTATATTTTTTTTTTCTTCTGCAGCCCTTATCTTATATTTTCTTGATAGTGGGGTAATTAATAACACGGGTGTCATGTGTTTCTTGCTACATGGTTATAGAAAAGGTGCCAGAGCCCTGTAGTAAATTATTTCTCTGAAACATTAAATATCCAGACAACTAACTGTCAAGGATTTTCCATGCACAGATGGAGCTGCAGAAGAGCAGATCTGTGGGGTCTGAATCTCATGCAGCATAAAAGGAGCCCTTTCATGTTACATGAAAACACCCTGCAGTGTTTGAAATTAATTCCTTTGGATCAGGGGGAATCAATTTTGGTCAAATTGCCTTCAATCAAATGACTAATGGTTTTGTTAAAAATCTCATTGTCAGTCTTGAAGAGAGATGTTGATCTGGATAAGCTGTACTGAGCTTCCCTTCACCCCCTCACCGCTCACAGCTTGAGAAAACTCTTCAGAAAAATATCCCATGCAGCATATTATGATGTTATCATGTGTTAGCACATCTCATTCACAGAGCTATCCAATCTGACTTTAAATTGTGCATACATCTTCAACTAAATATAATCCAGATTTCATATTGTTCTCTTATTTTCTTCCTCTATACCTGCTTCCAGAGTGTGTTCAATAAGATCATATTATTCCTTCTTCTACCATGAATATGCATTAAGTTCAGGTTTTTGTTTTGGAATCTGGGGTGGGAAAAACTGGTGGAGTTTCTTTCTTGTGAAATCTATCTGATCAGGGGAGTTGCAGTTTCTTAATTCTCTAAAATTCAATATTGAGCCAATTCCTCTTCTCTTTATCTGATCATATTTTGGTGTGGCATTAGATTAAAAAAAATTCCATTGTGGAGTGTAGCATCTGAGATTTAAAGAAAGAATTATGTCTGTTCAATCATGAACATTATTTGACCTTTGTGTGCCAGTCTTCTATTAGATCCAGCAGGTTTTGCTTTGGATAATAAGGAAGGGATTATGTGAGAGATAAGTTGATTATTCAATAATTCCCCAGGAAAAAATTCTGAAGCAAATTCAGGTGATAAACACCATCTGTGTAGGGAAGAACAGTCTGTAAATGGATATGTTAAATCTCTCATATGTATGTGTGCAATATGTTCTCCATATCCCAAGTTGTCAGAGCCAAGTCCATTGCCTAAGTCGGAAAACTTCTACCCCCAGCCCACCCCCAGGCAACAGAGCACTTGACCATATCATAGATATCCAGTGCTTTATTTCCAGATCTTTCTTTGGGTTAAGCAGAGAAAAAGTAGTAACAGTTGAGTGTCTCTGAATACTGTTCTCACTGCTGGTGAGCTCCAGTCTTGTTTATTCACACAGATCACTTGAGGATTTCTTCTCCAGATTTGCTTTGAGTCATTCTAGACATTTCCTTGCTCCTCTGCATAGCTTCTCACATCTCTATACTGATAGCACCATGGATAAGGTTCTTTTGGAAGGCTTTATATATTTAATTTTCACTTTTTTCCTAAATGTACATATCTGATGGGAAGCTGGCGCCAGGCGTTGGCTACACATAATTTCTTCATGTGAATTTTTGTCATGTCAAATCTCCAGTGCTTTGTTCCTTGCAATATTTTGTTATTGGTGGGCTCCAAATTCCGTCCATGATGCTTAGGGAAGCCAAAATGTATGATCTGGGGATTACACTAGGCCCGGTGCTTTGAAGGGCTTCATAAAGTGTTAACTGTCCTGATTACAGTGCAGCATAGCTCTTTTTTAGCTCACCAGCTTGTTACCCTTCATAGGACATGACAGGCTCTGCTGCTGCACAACGCACAACACATACACAGAAATTTAAGAAAGACTGATTTATTGTTATGCAGAGTAGTTATAAAGAATGCAGAGACTGATGTAGTGAGACTTGCAGCATTGTAACTGACTGTACAAGAAGCAAACAATGGAGAATTGGGCCCTTGATATTTCATGTAATGCCTTGTTGAGTCCAGACTTACTACCACTATCAACTTTATACTGCATGTGTTGTTGTCGTACATGAAATTGTTTACTGCTCTTTTAAATCTGCTTTCTCCAAGGTAAAAGTTCAGTAGGAACCATAGGGTGTTGAGATGCATATCTTTGAGTGGTTTTTCCAAATGTTAGGGAAGTTGATATAAATTTTCTTTAAAGTTTGTCTTCCTTCCTTTGATTTAAGTTAATAATTGTAGATGGTGTTTCCAAAGGGCTGTGAAACTGATCCAAACTTGCTGGTAACACAGAGAATGGAAAAGATTTGGAAACTGAAATGTCATGACATTTTTTTTTATCAGTGTGGCAAACTCCTTTTGAACCAATACATCTTGATTTACTTTATCAAAGGTTTAAAAAGCATAGTGATAACAAGCTCATCGCACAGACATTTTCAAGATTAATAAGTTATCTTAAAACTTTCTGCATTATCTCCACACTTCAGTTCACCAAGCTTTCTGCATCTGAACATTTTAGAGAGTCTTTGAATAATTTTCAGATGGAATATTTAAAATTCAGAGCATGCCACAATGAGAGCTAGCTTTTCTGCAATGATTTTGAAGTGACCAGGTAACCTACTGACTTGCACTTTAGTACATGGTTCATGGCATATTGTCCTCATGAATCACTGAAATGACTCTTTCCAGTCATGCCCAAGGCTCTCACCCTGCCTAGCCTCACACCCCTGTCTAAACCTCTCATGAAGAGCTGCTTTTGTCACCTCGATTTGCACAAGATGTCATCTAGTAAATGCTCTTCCAGTATTTGGGGAGTGGTGGTTTCTCTTGTCTCAGCTCACACACATGCTTTGGGACAGCAAGAATCTTAAGAGCCTTCTGACAGTGGGATAAGAGTGTGCTGGGCTCACCATTGGCTATGCCAACACCTCTTTCCCCTTTTCTTGTCATTGTTTATTAGTGTTTTGTGTACTTCTCTTTGAGCTGTAAGATTCTGAGGGAAGAAGACAGGTTCTTACTGTGCGTTTATCTAGGGTCTACCAGGGCATGTCTGTGGTCTTAGTGATATTTGTGATAGTGAGTGGCTAGGTGTTTGGAGGTATTTTAGGGCATGTAGTATGTGCTGCACTAAATTCCTGCATAACAGAGTACTGGAGAAGCAGGGGCCATTGCAATACTTTCTCCTTCTCCACACCAATTTTAGCTCAGTTTTTAATAAATGAGCTAGTTTAGGGGTAAGGGTCTGCAGCCCTATCTGCAGTGCTCTTGAAAAAGAGGTAGCTTTTTGCCTTAATGAAGATCCAAGACATGCCAAGGATTTTCTTTGGGATGATCCAAGTTTGCCCATGCGAAACTGGGCTGTGTGGTCACCCAGTCTAAAGGAAATAAAGATCCTCCTGGATAGATTATTTTTAATTACGTTAATCAAACTTAGTAGATTGTGTTTAATATAAATGTCTAGCACATGGAAAAGCTGGTAATGTCTTCTCTGCCTTAGTTTCAGGTAGATGTGAAATAACGATCTGTATTTTACTCAGATGCTCATTTTTTTTTTCCCCCTTCAAAATGGGTGGGCGTTTAACAGTGAGAACAGGGAGAAAGTTTTCTCAAACAAAGGTGTATTCCCTTCAGCATTCCTCTGTCTTGGTCTGTAGGCATTTTGTTTGGTCCAGTGTCTGGGCCTGTCTGTTGACCCAGCATGCTGTTGACAACAGGCTGTACCTCCCATTCTCAATAAGAATATTTTAGTGAAATTAATAGCACTGATACAGCTGCAGGATCAAGTGTCATTCTGCCCTGGTTTTGCTGGGACAGAATCCTAGGCCTGTCATGGTCAATCAGGGCAGCTGATCCAAGGTGTCTCACAGTTATGTCCCATACCATAAATGTCATGCTCACGATAAAGGGGAAAGTTTGCCAAAGATAGGGGCCTCCTGCTTGGGCTCCTTCTGGGTCTGCTCCTTTTCCTGAGGACTGCCTTCCTGTTTATTGTGACCACGATACATTTGCTGGGCTGAGTATAACTTTGTTTACTTTATTCTGGCATTGGTATTAGTTTTGCTGTTTCTTTAAATCTGTTTTCATTTTGAGCTGTCTTCTCTGCTTTTCCTGATCCCCCTTCATGTCTGGGGAGGGGTCATTAGGTGATGGAGCAACTGCCATAGTTTATCCTTGACAGGGGCTAAATGTAAACACATTCAAAAGTGAAGCCTGTGAGAACTCTCATAGCAATAGAAAGAGGAAAATGACAGCTTTGGATATAACTACAGAAAAGGTTGAGAAGCTGACTAGATGGATTCTCTGTACATGCATGACAAAACTAGCATGTGAAGTTTTCTGGGGAAGTGCATGGGGAAGGATGTTTGGGCAGATAGTACAAAAACAGAGAACATCCATAGCTGTTGGCCACAAGATGCTTTGAGGAATGGTGGGAAGAAGTGGTGTTACGCTTAGGAGGATCCAAGCCTTAGCAACAGTGGCCACTCAGGCTCTGGACTCAAGCAGTTGCCACCTCTTTCTGGCTAGAAGAGGGCTATAGGTCTAGATAAGAGGAGATTCAAAAGGCAGTGGCTGAGAGTTAGGGCTATCACTGGTGTCTGAAGTCAATGTCTTAGTGATATACCTAGATCTACTGCTAAACTCATGCTCAGAAAGCCTGTGTGATATCTCTTGAAGCTACCAAGGGAATTCCATCCCCTATATTCGCTCTAACTACCAGACATGTAATCACTAAACTTCCCTCTCAGCTATTATATTCCATCCCAGTCTTAGAACTTGTATGAGGACTTCCCATCTGGACTTTGGTCTTCATAAGAATAGGCAGACAGTACTAACTCAGTTTTATGAAGGGGAGGCCAAACTGTAGCACAGCAGTGTAAGTGTTACATTACAGAGGCAGAGACTTCATCTCCTCCTCCTTGTGTCCCACTCTCTGCAGAAGACTTCTTCACCAGTATAACACAGAAGTAAATGAGACAGAAACTGCTGTGGAGGCAGAATGGCAGAAGAAGCAATGTTGGAGTCGTAAAGAGGATTCTTGGTTTGTCTATTCTGTCCACCATGTGGAGAGCCCAGCCACGCTCTGTGCTGCAGCTCAGACCTTGACACCAAATTCAGATGGGCTGGGAACTGAGCTTGGCATGCTGGCATCAATTCCCAGCAGAAACCATGGATGCTTTGAATATGAGCTGCCACCAGTACAGAAAGGGGAAGGGTCAGATGGCTTGTGCCATCTAACCCACGACTCAAAACAGTGTTTCAATGAAAATTTCAGAGAAGTGACTCAAAAGAACATAGGATCACTACTCCACCGTCCTCCCCTTCCCCCATTTATCAGCCCTGCACACTCTCTTAAAGGGAAGGGGTTTGTGGACACACCGGAGGGCATTTGGAAACACAAACACACACCCCGCATTTCTTTTTATTGCCTCACTTCTACCTGTAATGAAAATGGTCCCCACCGTGGTCAGACTTTGTGGTGTTTGATTTAAGCACAGATCACAGCGATAAAGGCCTTTTGTGTGTGTTTAACACTGCAGCTGCCAGAGTAGAGAGAAAACTCAAGAGACTAAGGAAGATGGTCTAAATACTAATAAAATCTAAGGGTGATTGGGAGGGGTGGAAATAGAAAATCCCACAATCCAGGTAATTAAGCTGTAAAGCCCACAGGGGAAGGGCTGTCACCAAGTCATCTGATGTGGGACGAAGACCAAAGCACGGTGTGATTCTTTGTCTCTTAATCCCCTCCTCCGCTCCCCAGCACGTTCTTATTTCCCTATAAAGTCTCTATCCAAAAGGTGGGAAAAAAATGATTAAAAAAAAATCCTGAAGGATAAATCTTGTAATTCAGAGCACTGAACAGCTGGTAGTTTAAAGCATAGAACAGCAGTTTAGTGATTAATTTACCTCTTTAAAATGCTGAACAATACAATGCAATAAAATATAAAATTTTATTTTGTCTGGCCTCCTTCAAACTGATTGTATCCTGGAGCTCTTTCTAAACTCAAAGTGCAGCTACAGAGTTAAATAATCAGTAATAGCAGAAGGGAGAGGTATAAAGAGAGCTGTGCAAGCAATAAAAAGATCAGCTCTTCAGGAACCCCCCTCCAGTCCATTTAATTTTACTGAAAAAAAAGTAGCCTTTGCGATAATTTTACCATACTGATGGATTTTCGCCTCGTGTTCCCTTTCCCTCTCCTTCCATCTCATACGAGCATCTCTGCGCTGCTCCTGCTGCCACTCCCTCTTGGCAGCAGCCTGCAGCTGATACCGCCACAGGCTGCCTCACCCTGGATGGCTGCCGCTTCTCCGCTCTGCCTCTGCTCCTCGCCTCGGGACTGAGCATTACCTTCGGCAGGTGGCTGCCCTGGCACCACCACCAAAGGGGATGCTGCCCTTGTGTCCTATTGCCCCAGACAGAGAACTCCAGCAACCCGCTATATGTATTTGCATGTGCTGTTCGTGGCCTCTCCATAGACACTGAGGACTGAGACACAATGCAGTCCTCTTGCATAGATAGCTGTGACTGACATGCCGGTGGAAACGAGCGTGCATGCGAGAGTGTGTCTATGTGTACAGAGGGGAGAGATAAGAAAGGTGGAGGGGAAATCAGGCGGATAATGATTTTGGTTATGGGGAGAATTGCATTAGTGTGAGGCATTTGTGGGCAAATTCATCCCTGGCATAACATCGCTGAGCTCCCGATATCAATAATATCGGGGGTTCGTTTTACCCATAAAACTAAGGAGCCGGTCTACCCTCATTTGTCAAGCGCAGCACAAAGCAAAGATGTGAAGAGCCCTGTCTGGGGTGGGGGCAGAGGGTTCTGCATGTTTTGGGAACCCTTCACATCTGCAGCATTAGGGGTGTCCTGAAGTAACGTTCAGCCTGTCTGCGTTCTTCTTCCGCGGGGTAATAATAAGGGAGGGAGTCCGCAGACAGATGCTTAGAGCAGCCCACTCTCACTGCATTTAGCATTTCAGAATAATGAATAGATTTGCAAATGATGTTTCAAGGCTGCTTCTTTTTCAAACAATGGCATCGCTAGCGCTCCCAGCTCCTTTGATTTTGCAATTGTCTTTTTCAAACAGTAAAACGTTACAATTAGCTTTCTGAGGAGGGCAGAGGGGAAACGTCATTTCTAAGTAATTTCAAGAAATGGTTTTTATGGGAAGAAATATGTGCTGGTATACTACTCGCCTAAACTCCCTGTTGAGTTGCACCATGCTGGTGGCACCGCTTTGACTTTACACCCCTGTAATGTGGGAGCCACCCTCCCAACTTCTGAGGGGCGATTTCTTCCCCAGTGGGCTTTTACCCCAGTGCCAACGGGAGAGGCCACCAAGCCAGGCTGCCGGCTTTACATTCAGCGGAGAGTTTGCTTCATCTCGTACATATTCAGCCTCAAAAATCCTGACGAATCTCGTCCCAGGGATGTGAAGGTCACTCTCCCTAGAGCGAGGTGTGCGGTACTGCAGTTGAATAGGCACCTTGTGCTTCTCAGAACCGAGCGGAGCTTTGCCTCTCTCGCGCTCCCTCTCCACTACCCGATCTTTCCCATGGATCGCATTCCCACTCCCTCGCAGTGCCGCGAAATCGCAGCAGGCGCTGCAAAGAGACTCGCCGCCCCTTCAAGCGTGATAAACTCTTGATTGCTTCCCCGAAGCTCTAAATAGCCCGCGTGGGCTGGATGTGATGGAGAGAGGGCTGCCGGAGCCGGGGCGGCCCGCTCCGCTCCGCAGCCGGGGCGTGCGGTGAAGAAGAAGGCTGCTGCTGCTGCTCCTCCTCCTCCGAGGGAGGAGAGGGAAGCAGACCCACAGGATGGGAACCCGGGCTCGCTTTCCTTCCCACCCGCATGCCCAGCCCCTTAGCCGATGCCCCAGCGGCGACCCAAGGGCAGGAGAGCGGTGCCTGCCCGGGGTGCCCCATCCCCGCCTGCCCTCTTCCCGGCGGTTCCTCGCTTCCCGTTTCCCGCACCCAGAGCTCTCCCCATCCCCGGCACTCCGGGGCTGCGGGAAGCGAGGCTTTATCGCCCCTCTGCGTGAGCCAGACTGAAAGGTTGCGGCAAAGGTGGGACGTTTTAAGGATTGGTTGGCACAAGGCAGTGCTTATCTCTTTAAGAAATGGAAATGAGGTCTAATTAGCATATACTGGTTGCAATTAGCATATAAGTCCCGTTCGGGGACTTGGAGAAAGGAAAAGGACCAGGCAGCAACTTAATGGGATTTTATTAGATGAAATTAGCCACCGCTGAACAGTCATAAAAATATCTAAATTATTAGTAGCTCTGCAGTTCATTATGAGTGCTTCCTGGACATGCTAATGTCTATTGGGTCTGCATCGTGCCTGCTAATCGCAAAAACAAACTGTGGGACAAGTATAATCTATCTGCTGTATGCTGTTATGCTATTGTAGGCACAATATGACAGCTTTATATGGATCTGTCTGTGTGTGCGGCTCGGTTTGAGGGATATGGACTTTGCTAATGCCTTATGAGTTATGTAAATAAGGTACATTTGAGGAAAAATGACAAACTGGTCTCTAGAGAAGCAATCTCACCTATAATATGGGTGGGGGCGGGGGGAGCAGGCTGCAGCATACAGCTTTTGTTGAGTCAGAATGAAATGCAAAACCTCTATAGTCGTGGCAATCACATGCATTCAGCGGCCAGAAGAAAAACCCTTCTGTATAAGACGATGATCTCTAGAGACAAAAAGGATATAAAAAACCTACTCAAATACATGTATTTTTAACACATCCATGCTTTCCTTTATCCTCATGCAGATTAGAAGCTCGTTTTAATGAACACCAACTCCAGTATCCACTTTAGGTGAGGTCCAGTTATTGTCTCTTTCTGCAGATGTGATCCCCTGGGGGTGAATGCTATGAAAGTGAGGTGGTAAAGAATCAGCATTTTCAATTTACAGTGAGGGGTCGGGCAGACTGACCTGAGATAGGGCTGATGGAGAGTTTGCTATAAAGACAGAAAAAAAAATCCAAGTGATAAGAATAATTATGCTGCTCCTAGCACAGTTCCTTGCTCAGTATTTGAAGAAAGAACTGGTTCCTGCAAGCCTTTTATATTGAACATGTAGCAATGTAGGACTTCTGGGATGGTTCCAGCAGAAACTTAGCTAAACAGTAAGTGTGTGTGCTGGGAAGAGGACGACACCAAGGATTATCCTCCTTGTCTTTTTATTAAACAAAGTGGAACTATCCTGACCATTGCCAGGAGCAGCATAAGCCCTTGACATCTGGTCATGGATGTGTTTTCACTGCAAGAAAGGCCAAAAGACGGCCAGGTGAAATGCTGGAATGCACCTTTAGGGATCAGATTTCTTGTGTTAAGTTGTAAGTGGTCTGGTTTATCGTATTATATGTGTAAGGAACCCCTTAAAAAAGGTCAAGTTTGCCTCAGGTTGGCAAAAGAATTTTAGAGGCTAATGTAACACAAGCTAATAAGGTTAAAACCAAACCAAAACAGATAAAAGTGATCATAAATGGTTGGTATAGCCCACCTGGCCTCCCATTTTGGAGTAGGATTTGAAACAACTGTGTTTCTTCTGTTTGATATGTTTAGAGCATGGTGTCTCTGAAATGTTGACTGTGGTGCCTGATGAGGAACCCAATTTACATATTCTCAATTTAATCTAAAGTAGGTGCTAATTGATTACTGCTGAATGTCAGCACGCTCTGATTATCTGTTCAAGATGCTCTGGAAAATAAAAATAAAAAAAACTACAACCCTGAGCTGCAAGCAGAAAGGATTTTTTTTAAATTCAGCATGCCCTGGAAAGACTGTTTACTCTTTTACCTGGTATTATATAAAGGTTTTAATTATCCAGGCCTGAGGGTGTTGAGTGACTGCTGCTTTGTCATGTCCTTCCATGGCAAATGAGACAGATACAAAACTGTCCTTGCTTTCTGTCCAGGATGATTTTTCTCAAACTAGACATCTCTTCTACAGGCTTTTTCTCATCTCCTCCCAACCCTGTCCTTAACAGCTCCAGACTTCAACCCTGAATTTGCTTTCCCTGGCTTTGAAGGAACAGTATGAGGTCAAAGAAGGAAGGTCAGTCTTACATTTAATAAACCATGTTGGATTTCAGGAGTCGAGCCATGAATCTCAGCAGTGCTGTGATCTCTGAATTTGGGACTAGGAGGAAAGCAGTCTCTAACTGATCCTAGCTCTGCATTCAATTTGGGCCAAATCCCACATCTTCTTTAAATCTCACATTCCTCCCTCATGACTTGACTGCCTCATCTCTGTAGGCAGCAAGGACCATCTCTCACTATAAAGCTGTACAGGGTTTGTTATAAGGAAGCCTTGACACACAGACTGATGTAATACTACTAATCAGACATTCAAGTGCATTACAGCTTTTTGCTCTCATACCTCATGCATTATTTTGGGACCCTTTTCTCTTGCTGAAGCCTGAGCTTTTGGGGTTGTCTTGTTTGTTTTTGTTGAGCTTTCTTATCTGGGCACTGAGCCCAGTGTTAATTTATTTACATACTTTGTAGCATGCCTGATTCTGTACCTAGGGTTAGGTATCTATCTGTTATTTAAATAAATACCTATACTCTGCATGAGGAGTAAGTTACCACAAACAAAAAAAAAATTTAAAAAGCTGAGCTAGGTGTCGTGAGGAAATGCTCTCTTACTGTTTCTTTTTTTTTTTTTTTCTTTCCTTTTAATGTCTGGCTACAATTAACCAGCAAATTACTGCATCTTTGGATCACAGTAGGATTAATTAACCATTCTAGCAAGGCCATTTTTTCTTGGCTCAGTCTTGGTATGTGGGGCTATTTCCCCAGTAGAAGTATCTTCCAGTATAAATCGTGTCATGCAGAAAGCTTTTTCTTCATGTATGCTCTCTCCCGTGGTTTCCACTAGAGCTTTGCACTCCAGCTTTTCCAATTCAGCATTCACAGTATGAACTTGTGTGTTTGGGAAGCTGCCAGGGGACAGGGAGCTGAGGCAGCAGCCAGTGCCATGTGAAAGTGTTGTGGCTTTTATTTCTTTTGAGCAGTTAATCTCCGTTAGATTGCCCAGCTCTTGTTATACATCTCTGATACAGATAAAGGACTGTGTAGGAAATGCTGTCATTAAGAAATTTCCCTTTCTTAGTGCTGTTAAGGTCTGAATGTTTGGACACTCTTTAGTGATGTCAAGTAGTTGCTCTAAAAACAATTTTATTTAGTTAGTTATTTAGTTATTAATCCTGCAGTACTTTGGCTTCCTCCTGTGCATGCATTTCTGATAAGCTTTGATCTATGCCAAACACTTAACTCCTCGCTTCCAGCTCCTTTCAGTTTCTCCTAGATGGAACAATCCATATTGCCTTGTGCCCAGCAAAAGTATTGCTCCACCCTGGAGTCCAGCAAAGTCAGCCCTGATCCTGTCCAGAGCTGTCCTGTGACTCTCCCCAGTGGCAGGTTTTTGTGCCCTGCTCATCATCTCCTGTTTGCTTCCTCAGCTCCCCGTGCACTGACATACTTCCAGGTGCACAGGGTGGCCTGAGGACCTGCTCCCTCTCACCTCCAGCATAGCCAGCAGGGCTGGGCTTTCTGCAGGGACAATGAAATGCAGGCATGTCAGTCACAGCTTTGTTCCTGTCCCCAATCAGCTGAGCAGATGAGGAGGATGAGACAGCCCTCAAAGGCAGGCTACGCTTCCACTCCGGTTGCAACCTATGGTCCTGCTCTCCTCTGTCTTCCACAAAGCCAACAGCTGTTGGAGTTGGGAGAGCCAGGAGAAGAGAAGAGAAGAGAAGAGAAGAGAAGAGAAGAGAAGAGAAGAGAAGAGAAGAGAAGAGAAGAGAAGAGAAGAGAAGAGAAGAGAAGAGAAGAGAAGAGAAGAGAAGGCTTTGTAGTGTTTCCCCAGTGCTTCTCCTCATCCTCAGCTCTGTGCCTGCTCTCTGGGGTGTCCTGCCCCCAGTGTGAGACTTGTGTCTTTAGAGGGACCCCAGAGAAGGAAGCACAGGGCACACTGGCAGAATCACTGGGTGGCCTGGGGAAACCCTCATACTTCACCGGGATCCCAACCATGAGCAGCGTGCTGCGAGGGTACATATCCCACTCCACTGTTCACTTCTCAAATAGAGTAGAAAGGCACAAGATGTTTCCTAAAATAATTTTCATACTTTCCTGCTGGATCTTATTCCCCTTCAGCAAGGATGTCTAACCAAGCCCTGTGGATCAGGCCTCAGCCTTGGCAGGCACAGGAGGAGCTCCACTTGGCCCATCTGTTCCTTCATGCAGGCAGGTCGTTCTGCCTCTCTCCACTTCTTCCTTCTGGCTTGGCAATGAGACACCCTCCACGTGCTGCCCCCACCTTTCCTCGCTTTTCACTTCCCCATTATTTCCAACCCTCTTCTCTGCCACTATCTCTCATTTGCCTGTTGCCTGTGCACAATGCTGTCCTTCCCTAAGCCTCCTCAGCCCTCCTCTCTCCCCTGAAGAGCCCTAGCCATCCTGCTCCTCCCCTATGCCCAGCACCTCCCCAAAGTCCCCTCTCCTGTTTGGGCCCCTTTGTTCTTACAGTTGTCTGTCAGCTAGGCCTTCATTTTGAAAGCAAATCAAAGGCGGTCTGCTGTGAGAAAATGTAGAAGTGGTGAAATGACTGGGGATAGGAGGAAGATGGGATTAGAAAATCCCATTTTTGTTCTCTCACTTTTGTTTTGCTGGTTTTAGCACAGGTAGTGCCAGAGTAATAAGCTGTGTAAATTCTTCTTTCCTTATCCTAGGAAAGGCCAGTTTCTATTTTATCAAAGAGAAAAACATTCCAGCAAAAGTGGGAGCATGCTATGTATTTTGACTGTAAAATGCTGCATTAGAAGAATTAATACAAATTTCAATGCCGAGTTGAAGATTACAACAAAATAATAAGCAGAAATTGCTGGAAAGCATAATTAATAATTAGTTATTATCCTATAATGATCACAATAATTAATGTGTAGTGTTTCGCTTCACCAGTTTTTCTCAAAATATTTGATTATTTCTGTTTTCACGGTACGAATTTCAGGTGGTGAAAATGACTTGCTCTGCACTGGTAGATCTCCTGAATATGCAACGAAGAAACCCACAGCAGTCGGGAGCCCCAGCCAAGGCGGAAGATGAGACGGTGAGCTGGGAAACAAAGGTGGAGGAGAGAGGCAATGAAAGCGAAGTGTTTCATACAATAGCCAAAATACAAATCTCTGGAGACTTAAAGATATTGCATGAACATCAATTTCACATGCCTATTGTCTGAGGGGTATTAGCAGGCGTAGGACTTGCCGCCCCCCCTTCCTCTGAGTGAGGGGAGCATCATGGCAAATCAGGAAATAGCATAATTGAATCAGCTCCAGCACATGACAGGGCTCAAAACCTGCCTGGATGAGGCACAGAAATGACCACATATCCCAAGCACCTTGGCATCCCGCCTCCTCCCTCACCCCCAAATCACTTCTGTGAGTGAAGAAAGCAAGATGTGAGCCTCAGCAGACGGTCTGGTTGTGGATTTCTTTAGCGGTCTCTTTTGCCATCGGTGACACTTTATGGCTAGGAAGCCAGATGAACAGCTTTCTGGAAACTTCTTTAGAGAAAAGACAACTAAAAAAAAATGCGAGTCGTGCTTATGCTGTTTACGGAGAGCTTGTTTTGTCCTTAGGAATAAAACAAAGTGTTAGTAGTTTACTGCTGAGATAACACACGAGAGCCGGAACACGCTGCCGCAGGTCGGAGAGGTCCCATTCCCATAACTCCCTCCCCTTTCACCCTTACATAAAAGTTGACAATTAGTTTTTACTGCACATACATGAAGGGAGATACATGCTTTGGCCTCTGTGTGAGAGCAATAATTCTCTTAAATTGATGTGTCAGCGAACTAAAACTCAATATTTTTTTCGCACAGTGTGTTTTGCAGTCAGAGGACCTTCACTAATCGGAATAAAGCAATTTGGCTCCCTGTCATTGCTCACTGAAAACATATGAGCTGGTTGGCACGTATGGCCTCCTAGATTTATCAGTGTCTCCCATCTAGTGCATGGGAGGTTCAGGGCTGCAGCTCAGAGAGGAGTGAATTTTTATGAATGCCTTTTTTCCCCTCCCTGAGAATTCCCAGAGCTAGATTTATTCCTTCATTTCCAAAATATTTTATTTATTGTCCATATCCTCTCCAGGTCAAACCAAAGTCATATTTTATATTTTTTATTTGTATTACTATGGCTTTATCGCTTTGTTCATTAAAATAAAAAGCACAACAATCCAAAATTTGAGAGAAGCACTGCTCCCATAGTTCTCCTTTCCATTTTTTTTGTAGGAGTGCTGTGATATGAACACACACAGCTGTCCTTTCAGCGGTACCCGTGTAAAATGGATTTGCTGCATCTTGCATTAGGTTCATGAAAGGCCAGCTTTGGTGTCATGTCTTTGTCATGCTGCCTCTAAGGAAGTCCTCACCTCCCTCCCAGCTGAACTGGTGTAATTTACACTGGTGCTCTGCCAGGGTAGATAGGATAGGGATGTTTTAACTGTCAGCTTTTACAGCTTGATTACACCAGAATATGCTCTTTTGCCTCGCTGACTCTGTACCCTGTATTCCCCCTCTCTCCTGCAGCTCCAGCTCTTGAACTGTGCTTTTGCCTAGAAGGAGTGTTTCTCAGCCTTTGGGTAATGTGAACCACAAAAATGCTGCAACCACCATATCACACCTCTAGTTACAAAGAAAGGGATGTTCTGTATTAGATGTGGCAGACATTGGTTGATACACAAGTTACTTCAAAGTTGTGCCCCAGAGAATGGCCGTTTGGTCACTGTTCGAACTCCTGACCCATGCACAAGGCTTAACCAGCTGGGTTAAGCCTTCAGCTAGGACATGCCAGTTTGGAAAGTGGCACCTGTAATAGTTTAGTCTTCTCCACAGAAGACCTAACTTCTGTGCTTGAGATAGGAGGGGTCTGTTTCATGCATCCCTTTCAGCCTTTTTCTGGAGGTGACCTACTGGTCTCAACACCTGGGGGAGAACATGCTGCCTTTGGCTTCTCCTGCCTTTATTCCCGTCTACCCTTGGCACGTTGTGGAAGGAATGCTAAGAGAATTGGTTAATAATCAGAGAAAAATATCCTAAGCTTCTGGAAGTCCATTTATCCTTTTAATCACACTCTCTCTAATGAGCTATATTTTTCTTACTTATCATTCCTTTGTTCATGCCCATTATGGTGTTATTCACAATTTTAGCTCAAACAATACCTCTTAAATAAGAAGATAATATTAAGTGCATCAACACAAGGAGGGGAAGCTGCCTTTAAAAACTGAAAGTGCTGCTTGATTTCCACTTTCAAAGCATTTAATTTTACCTGGTCCACACTTTTAATATTTTCTAATATAATAACTAGATGGGGGCACATTAAAATGGTCTCAGTTGAGCTGTTTTAATAAAAGGAGAAAGTTTAAAGAGCTTGGCCATGGATGAAAAGCTATTTAAAGCAGGCAGGTTAGATATTTCTGGCATGGATGCATGAGATATCTGTCTCCACCTCTAATTAAAAGGTCTATATTGTTCAGTTCTACAACACTCCACATGATAGACATATTAAAGACCCAAGAGACCACCATGTTGTCCTGTGTTGCATCTTACTCTCATAGTGGCCCTGTAAATGTGTATATAACCAATCCTAGCTGTGTTCCTGGGCAGTTTGGTGATTCGGTCTTTGTACCTCACAGTCCTGGCAGCCTGGGAAGGCAGCCTTTGAAAGTAAATTACTCTAGGTGACACTGAGCTCCTAGAAAAATGACACAGTCTTTCTGCAGCAATGGTGGAAATATAGAGTCCAGAACTCTGAGGAGAGTTAATGATATACAAAAAACTTGCTTCATTCTGCATCCTTCCATGCAAAATTTTCCCACTGGCATTTCAGGAGGATTTACACTGAGGAAAAAGCAAATGGGTGCTTCTCCTATAGCTGTCGGTCTACCAGAACTAGCAGGGAGCTGGGTTTATTTGAATTGGGAGTAGGTATTACTCTTTTTCTGAGCAATTCTGCTAAAAATAAAGCCAAGAGGCTATCCAGTGGGCTAATAGACTGAAAACCCACAAAAAATGCTCGTGCATCAGCCTTGGTGCAAACTGTGCCTTGCAACCCCATGATCCTTTGTAATGTGCTACCACATTTCTAAGCCATGAAGCAGCCAGAATTTTCATCTCTAAACAACAGGGAAACCAAAAATGATCTTCCTTTCTTTTTGAAAACCTGATTTAAATAGGCTGCAAGTAATGAACAGGTGGCTCTCTATTTTACCATGCACAACTATTGTGTACCCACAGATGGAAGGTGTACATAGTCTTTTAGATGTCTCAAAGTAGAAGTGTAGGTTTTGCTGGACTTGGTCAGGATGAGAAATACTAGGTGACTATAAACCTGGATGGAATTCCATTAAGAATTTGACAGCAAATACGGCTTTCACCAAATACAGTTTTCTGGTGGAATGGCCCCCAAAAAGATCCCTCTTCTCCTATGTGAACATCCAACATGAATCATGATGCTGTTTGTAGGTGATGAGACATCCATTGTATAACTGCATAGAAACAGTATTCTTATAAAATGCAGTTACTGTCTAGAAGGAATACTCTGCTGGCAATAGCAGCATTTGAATTCTTCATACACAAAGGAACTAATTAATTCTGGCATCAAATAAGAAGTGTGGGTCGTTAATTGTTTTAAACCCCATTTCACAGAGAGGTGTAGAAGCAAGCAGGATTTGTGTGTAAGTGATACTATGGAAAGAAAGGTCAAGTAACTTGTGTGAGGTTAAACAACCAAGGGAGCAATGGAGGCAAGGATTTAGACAGTCTCAGATTCCAGGTTGAGCTTCTATTTATTAGATCATATTAGATCTCGAAGACTGTGTGGATATTGGTATGCTTTTATTGGCCATCTCCACTGCATGTTATTTCCCCGTGGTTTTTAATCTCACCCTTTAAGGCCAACATTTGTTGTCAAAGATTATAGCAACATACAACAGATTACATTTTATGGAGGATTCCAAAGTAACGAGGTATATTTTCCTCTCCTGTCTCTAGTCTTGTTGCTTCCAGTGCAATCCCATCCAGGATAAGGACACAGGAAACATTAACAGACAGCTGTTCTGATTTCAACCACACCAAGTAGCAGTGTCATACACATTTTTCTGCGTTGACATCTCTGAGAAGAGCTGCACTGGTGTGGGAAACTGTGAGAAATTATCTTTGAAAAATATGCAGGAAGGAGTGGAAAGGCAGAATCACAGAACAGTTGAAGATGTAAGGCACCTCTAGCGACTATATAGTGCCAGCCCCCTTGGTCAAAGCAGGATCACCTACAGCAGGTTGCTCAGAGCATGTCAAATCAGGTCTGGAATATCTCCAGGGACTGCAATATTACAACCTGCTACTTCAGCCACCGTTACAGTAAAAATGCTTTTTTCTCATGTTCTCTCTTGTCCACATTACCTGCAACTCTTGCTTGCCATCCTGTTCCACCACTTCCCCACCTGATTGCAGGTAATCATCTCTCTCCAGTGCCAGTCCTAGTATAAAGTGCTTTTCAACAGCTTGTACAACCTGTTGACAAAGATGCATTCTCCCAGCTGATCAGGTGGATCCCATCTCCTCATATCAGTCCCTGATCATCAAAGAGGGTCCCCATGATCATAAAAGCTGAATCTCTGTTGTTGATGTTAGCTGCATAACTGGATGTTGATGTGCAGAATCTATCCAGGCATCTGCAAGTAATTCCCACTTGCTGGCTGACTGAAGAGAAAACCAAGCTTCATATGCTCCAGGTTTCCCCTGGCCATTCACTGGTGCCGACTCTGAAAAGTAGCAGCCTTGAGAGTGTTTCACACTGTCCTGTATCCAAGGCCTGAGCAAACAGCAGACCTCCCTAGATCATGGATCAGATTGGCAGGTGGGGACCTCTCTTCTCCACATCAGGGAGTCACCCAGAATTATCACACATAGCTTCTTTCTGGTGTTTCTGGGTAGTTCAAACTCAGCCAGCTCAGATGCTTCATTGGACACAATTTCCAACCTCTTGTCTGCTGCCAGTGCACCTACCCTGTTCTGAAGGTGCAGGTCTGTGGGTGGAGCAGGAGTCTTCCTCTTGTTAATAGAAGTCACCAGTTTCCAACCTTTGCTGTCACAGGAGTCTCCTACTTCCCAGCCTCCTACAAACAGAAGACTCAGCCTGTGCTCCTTTGGCACCATTGCAGGTGTGAGCTACTTTATCTATAGAGTCTCAGAGAAGATCCAGTCACTCTCTTTTTTGTCATCTCCAAAATTGCACAGGACCTCCTCCTGCAGCTTCTTTACTTGGCAACACAGATCCTTCACTGGTACACACCTTCTGCAGGCAAGGAGACCACCACCCCTGCCCCAGCCTCAACAGGAGACCCCAGACATCCCTGCAGCCTGCAGAGTTGTATCCTCCTCAAGAACGTGATCTTGGTTGGCACCTCTGATATGCCAGGGGCAGCTGCCTCAGTGGGTGCTGTGGACTGTGCCCTGTGGCTTAGCACCACTGTTGCTGAGCAAGGAACACTGTCCTCAGCAGAGCTTCTGACTTCCTTCTGCATGCCCTTCTGCACAGTGCTGGGCAGGCTGCTGGGCAAACACACCCTCTCTGCTGAAATTCAGCTGCTGGTGGGACACAGCACAGCTTAACCAAGTCTAGTGAGAGTTGGTAGTGGACCCCAGCAAAGCCCAGTGTGAAATGGCAACTACAATGGCAGAGTGCTCCTCATGTTTTTCCTTCGCATGACATGAAACAAATAATCTCATGAACTCCAGCAGAGAGCCACTGAGTTTGGGAATCTTTTATCTTGTGCTTTCATGCTGAAGAGAAACTACTACAAAACAACCGCTGTCGCTACCTGTAGCTCTTGAATTTCCAAGGCAGTCTCTCCTCCATCTCACTCCCACCTTGTGCTGCTTAGTTTGGTATCTCATGAAATCACAGTTGCATGCACTATGATCCTTCCTTGAGATGCAACTTCAATAGTAGAGAGAGCAGAATCCCCTCCGTATTTGCTCCGTATTCCTAGTTGGGTTAGTTCTTTGCTCCATTTAGCAATGTGAAAGGTAGGAATGGAGGTGCTTTGAACAAGTCCCAGGGGCTTTAGAACAGAAAAAAAATATATTTGAGAAACAGGAGAGTATCTGAGAAGAGAGGAGTTATCAGCATGAGAGACTTCAAGCTGAGTGACTGAGAGTTGACATTCCTTCTATTTATTTATAAAATTTGTAACTGTGGAAATTATCCTCAGAAGCTGTAGACCCATTACTGTTAGTTTTATCGTCCTTCTAAGACATACCCTGAGGCAAAAAGATTGAATCCTACTGTACTTGCAATAAGCCCATAATTGATTATGCTATGGAGCTTTAATACGGGTTGAGAAATGGAATCTAGAGTAAATACATTCAGAATTTTGCTAGCAGGCCAAATTTAAAACTGGTTTTCTGAACCTACCAGGATTATTCCTTCTCAGCTAATGATTTAATTTCAACTAGCCACCCTGAGAGGTGCAGTGTGTAAGTCCAGACTATCTGCTTGCTAGGCTTCTCTAAAGAATTTTATCCTGTCTACTTCACCTGTAAGTTCATAAAGAGAGGTTTAGATTCTAACATTATTCATTGTAGGACATTTTAGGTCCTGCCTGGTGCTTCCTCTGCTAATGCTTCAGATGCCTGTCAACAATGCTATCACACACAAATTAGCTGATTTCTTTCGTTTCTGAAAAAAAGTATATTGCAACATGTTCTCAAAAATGAGGGAGAACTTAATTAGGTGGTGATGATCATTTGTCTTTGTATTTCTCAGCCTGAAATATAGCCTATGTAGCTTCCTAGTCTTCCTTAAACTTTTTTTTTTTCCAGTTTACTCATTTGATGAAAATCTATCCTTTCTAAAAGACGCTTGTTGATTTTGCTCATTAACAAGGAATGAGAGGGATATTGAACTCCTCTCTCCCTTTCATTAGAAAGGTCCCGCTTTCCTTTCTCAGTTGCTAAGGACCATATTATTTCTTTTGATACACAGGTGGCTTTTTCCAACTGTAGCTAATTCCAGGGCTTAAAATGGGCTAACTTACAGGTCTGGTAGAAATTGAAGTTTCTTAAAGCATATCGTTTGTTATGTAGGAGGCATCCTAAACAAGCAAACCCAATTATGTTGGTATAAGCAAAAGAATTTTTGTTCAAAAGTGACAGAATTAACACTGTTTTCTAACCATTTTGAATCCCAGATTTTTTTCTGGACCTCATAATCTCTAAAGCAAAATTTGTGAGATTCAATCTTCAGAGTTGATTTGAGGTGGGATGTTTTGATTAACTGTAGTTTTATTTGAAAATACTCCTCATGAAATGTTGTTATTGTCTGTGCATGGTATTGAGGGAAAAAATAATTAGTTTCATATTTCCCACAGGAAAAGAACTCTCTCTCTCTCTTTTTCTCACTTTCTCTTTCTTTCTCATCAATAGCTTAAAAATTGGTTATTTCCCCAGAACTACTACACCACTGGGTCTGCTCTTTTAAGAAGTGAAACATGAGGATTGTGTGTTTCTATGGACAACATACTAATTCTGGTAAAGTCTTCTTTCACACATTCTTACCAAATGTGATGATAATGTATTTTTTTTTCTTTGGCCAGATAAGAGACACAAATGCAAACTAAAGAAATAAAAATTTGAGAAAGCTGCAATGAAAAAGAAACTTTATTTCATGATTTGACCTCTTCCTTACTTAGCTCCACTGTAATAGGACACATGATATCTTTGGCATTTTATGTTTGTAGCTGCACATAGGTCAAGATGTAACAATAGACATATTTGGGAAGACAAGGCATAGGTCATGAGAAGTACATAAACCCCACGAGTTAAGCTTCTTTAGAAAGTATGGCAATATGGCATTAGAACGAAGCTTTGGATCAGCTAAGAAGCTGAAATGAAAGAAAAGTGAATATTTGCTAAATTTTTAAGAAATTCCTCCTAACACCAAACCAGTCAACAGCTGGAAATGCATACTTAGAGTTACACAATGAACTTAACTTTAAGGCTATCCTTTCTCACTTTTTATCTGCACTTTTATTGCTCCAGGGAGACCTTGTATGTAAACTACCTAATTTTTGCTCTGGCACTGGGAGGTTCTTACCTCTGCATACAATAGCTCTCTGCAAAAGTTTGCCATACAAAAATGTTTTTCCCATTTGAAAACACCACCTAGAGCTGTTTGAAACAGGAGTAGGTGATGTGATCATTAAAACCTGAGGGTTTCATGTCTATTAAGGGAATTTTTACTCCTGATGTAACAGAGGGTTGACTGCAAGTGCTTCTAGCAGAAAAGGCTTGGTGGTGTGAGCAGATCAAAACGTAAAATCATTGCCATTTGCTTTGTACAAAAGAAGAACTAGGATTTGGAGGCCAGTCTAGCAAAACTGTTCCTTGTAAACTGTTTGGAGAGAGAAAAGCATGCATAGAGAAGAGGCACTGCTGATGTGCAGCTGTGCTGAGCACCATTTGAGAAATGGAGTTGGCATTCCTTAGGACAGGTCTCTCCTGGTTTCTTTCAAACAGACCCATTATAACCTTCGAAATGTCTAGATACACCCCCCTGCAGTGATTTCTGTTGCTTGATCATGTTGATGTCTATTAATAAAGTGGACGATCTTCCCCTTCCCCCATTGTCCTTTCAGCATGAGAAGAAAAAGAAATGGCTCCAGCAGTTAGTGCCTTGGCATCTTGCTTGTGTAGGACAGCAATCCCCTACCTTGCAACAACTCATGTAGGGGCAAGAAATTATTTACAGTCTGAGAGATGGTACTGCTCTTCCCTGTGGGAAGCACTAACTCTCAGAGCTCAGCAGATACATGTACACACACAGAGGGTTGTCTATGTGCAGGTATGTATGTCTATATTTAAAAGGTACAGATTTGGAGGGACAGTGAGTAGCCTCTACTCCTTGATCTCCCTTTATGTGCACCTGCAAGGATGCTCAGCTATGTTCTTTAGCATCAAAGGGGAGATTTCTTGATTTTGAAGGAGAGGACTTACCGCTAAGAATTTTTATTCTCATTCTTAACCTGTCATATTTTCCTCTCCCCTTATCTGTTTGAAGTGGGAAAACAATACTGATGAAAGAAATCCGTATTAGAATGATATCTTCCCCGCTTCCATATACCCCACTGTAATTCATCAGTGTATTTGTGAGGTCTTTATTAAGACAGGCCAGATTTATTTTTCATTTGTGCTAAATTGTTTGTGCCCTTTTAAAAGTGCACTGTATCCTCTGCATTGGACTTTCGGTTATCTGCCTGACAATGATGAAGTGTTATGTTCTAACAAGCGCGTTAAGATGTTGTCCTGCTGCATATTCTGTGCTATTTGTGAAATGACAGTGATAAGGAGAGACAGACAGACACGGAATGGATCAGGCCCACATATGTCTTATTTTCTGGAAAACTTCTCAAACTAGTCCCAATTAGTGGTGACCGGTGATAACTGGCTTCTTTGATAAACCAGTCTTCCCAAAGGAGTTTCCTCCTGTTTAGATGATTAAATCAGGGTCATATTTGCAAAAGAACACATTGTCAATTCGCAAAGAGTGCTTATGAAGATCTGCTTGCTTATTTTGGTGCTTGGATGACAGCTGATTGACCAAGAGAGCTGCTACCCGTCCTATTTCTAGTAAAGTTATTACTTTACTAGACAGTAACTTCTAATTAGTATGCAGAGTCTGGAGTAAATTCACTCATTTTAAACGTGCTGGTCAGGTTCCTGGGCTTGTGTGTTCTGGCTCGCCTCTGGCTAGCCTGGGAATCCAATAGACATGCTGCAGCTTTTCCAAGGGAATATGTAAGAGTAATTAACAGAAGCCTCTGACTGCCTACACTGAGAGGATCTGTGCCATCCCAAGCCTCTCCCAAAGGACGAAAAACCACTCACCACAGGGGCCAGCAGCCTCAGCAAATAGGGCAGAGCATGGCTAGGGCTAGGGTCTGGGGTGTGTCTTGCTGCACAGAAGGGGACAGCTGTAACCTAACTCTGCCCACACCTTCAAGTACAAGCCAGGCACAACAGGTGATCTCCTTAGGAATAGGCAGGGCTGCATCCAAGCTCTCAAGTTATGAGAGGCATCATGAAGCCCAGGTGGGAAAAGCAAAGCTGTTGTGTGCTAGTGTCGCGGGGTCAGCCCAGCACATACTGCTCATGAATATTTTCGCCTTTGGGAAGAAGAGGACAACTTCTGTGCCTCTCAGGAAAATTTCCTCCATGCCTCCCTCAGGAAAATGAGCCCTTTAACACGGTGACAAGGATGGCAGCAAAAGTCTACGGACTGTAGCCCTATGGCCACTTAAAATTCTTAGCTTAACTGGTCTTGATGGATGGATCCAATCTGATTTAAAACAAGAGAATAATCGCTATTGATGTTTCTCTGCTATCGGTTTTGTGTTTGTTTTTTTTTTTTTTTTTTTCCTCTCAAACCTTCCAAGAAGCAAGGCTATTCTGAATCCATTCTCCATGTTAATGAAAACAGCCTCAGGATTTTTTCTCACCCAGTTCCACACTTTGCCTTGTCATCATGTTAGAGAGCAGCACAGCATGGAGAATAAGAAGAAGAAATCTCACTGTGTGAAGAACATGAAGGGAGAGTGACACAGGTTAAAAGATGTCTATCAAATCAGCTCATTGCTATGGAGGCAGAAGGGAAGCACATGGCCACTAGCTTGGGGAAAAAGTAGATGTGATTTCCCACTCTGATAGAATGTTTTTCTGCAGCATACCCTCCATAGTTTCAGGAAAGTTGATTTTGATTTACAGTAGAGAAAGGAAGAGAAGAGTGGAGGCAATTGTGTTTAAACCTTATCTGACTAGCAAATACAGCTATTGGTCAGATACTCATTTCAGCACTAGATTTTGCCTTTTCCTTTTCTCTGTGTGACTTTCCCTGAAAGAAGAAACTGCCTGGCTAGCTGAGAAATAGTATCGTGCATAGCCAGATGACTTTCCGTGGGCCCATGTTACACAGAGTCTGTGCTATTCATGATCCTGCAGGTGGAGAAAGTCAGGACAATCCTGCCCTCTCAGCTCTTGTGTCCAAAATGTGGAGGGAAAACAAAAGCAAAAGATGGTTCTTTTCCAAGACACTTGCCAGAGCTCCAGCTTTTTATAGCCATCAGCCTGGTGAGGAGTTAATGTCAGCTTCTGATTACTTAAGGTATCGTATTTATGGCAAAGTGACATATGAAGCAATACTTGATACCTCTTAAGTGTGTCAGTAAGATAACTGAGATCCTTAAGAGCTCTGTTAGCTGAGCTGCAGAGTCATCATCCTCCTTCTGATTACCTATAGAGAGCTGGGATGGGTAGCACATGTACTAAAGAGGACACCTTGTGTCTTAACCACGTTGGAGTTTGGAAATTCTGCACGTAAGCTGCCTCTGCAGAATCTCATGTGGCCAGAACATAACTGAATAATTTGGTTCCAGGGCAAATTTGAAAATTAAACAAGGACTTGAGGGAGTGGCCCCTATGGAAACCATGTCAATGAACAAACAGCATCAGAGGATTTCAGTGATGTTTGTATAAGGAGGATAATGTTTGCTTGCTTCTTGTGGGCTTTAGCTGACTGTCATCCTTCTACAGCAAAGTAAAAGAAACTAATTGAAAGAAACCAAACTGAAATAGAGGTGTGATAAGTTTGGTTTTTTTTAATTTGAAATTCAAGTTGTGTGGCAGAGCTTTGATAGGACATACCATGTCACATGGAAGATTCCTGTTTGTTATTGGAGCAGTGTAATTTTTAGAAGCTAATTTCCATTGCAGGCACTTTCGTTTGCCTGTTGAGGACTCAGTATTGGAACAGAAGTATGTTAAAATGAGCAGAAGAGGTAGATTTCTATTCTAAGATTTGTAACTTCTTTTAAATTCAAGCCACTAGCAAAACTTTGGGGTGATTCAGTCAAAAGAATTAATGACAGTTTCTTCCTGGATGCAATTCCTTTATTTTAGAGGGACTGCCCAAAGACGTTGCTCCCAAGTGAGTCACAGAACAGTCGGTAGCCTTCTTTGCCAAGTTTCCAAGCCCTTTTCAGACTCTAAACATCCGTTCTCTCACATATTTCTCAAGGTCCTGCCATCAGCAATTCTACATCCATCTCTGAGTTTTTCTTTCTGCTTCCTTCTTTTTCTTTCTGCATTTGCACTTTTTTTCCTTCTCTTGTACATTTGTGTACATACAGACACAGAGTCCTCTTTTACATACAGACACAGTGTCCTCTGAATTGAGGACACAGAGTCCTCAATTCAGATTCCTTAGAAGTTTCACACATTTTCATCTGGGCCTTGACATGAACCTGTGTTTTGGCTGGAGGGTGCTATTGCCTCAGCAAGCTAACTTCATAAAAGAGCTTATGGCTTCTCATACTTTAAATGAAGGGTAGATCCTTTGCCCAAATATGTTTAATCCAGTCAGAATGCCATGGCAAGTTTAAACATATTTTTTGATGCTTAAACTATAAGGTTGAAAATGGAGATTACCTTTTATTCCTCGGAAGTCCAGTGTCTGGGACAGAGGGGCCTTAGTCTCATTTCAGGTACACGAGTGCTATTCATAGCACAGCACAATAACAAATAGCAGCAGTACAGTATAAAATGTTTTTCCAAGTAGAGACTGGGACTCACATCCCTTGCAAAGGAGAAAGCATTTTTGTCTGTACTTCACACCTGTCCTCCAAGAGCCTGAATTCAGAAGGCAGATGGAAAAATGTCAAGAATTCGCAACAGAGAAAGTCTTACAAAAAGAAGAGCAAAATGTTAAAGATTCAGCATGGGAAGCTTCACAGCAGCAGCCTCAAGGGCTGACCCCCACCCCAAAATTTAAGTGCAACTTTGCCTAGTCCTTTTTGAGCAGATCACCAGCAAAAGAGTTCTGCCTTTGCACAGCTGTGCGTCAGTGAGCTACCATGAACATTTTCCAGGATTAACTCTGCTCTGCTCCTCAGCTGGTTTCAACGGGTTTAGCAAGGCTTTTTTTAGCCAGCGTGGAGAAGCTAATGCTCTTAGTTCTCAAGCTTTTTAAAAAGTGCATGAAGCCAGATCATCCTCTCCCATTTTTGCCACAGAAGGGATGTAGCTAGCAGAAAGCCCCCAAAGATAGTTTGAAATCTCTTGGAAGAAAGGAAATGGAACTTAAGAGACCTCAGCCTTCAACCTCATTATTCTCTCAAGACTGCACTGCACAGCAAAGGCTGTGCAGTTAGTGAAGGGCTCTATCAGATCCTGGAGAACTGGACAGGACAGTCGCATTCCCAGGAAAACTTGGGGGAAATAACTCAGGACAGAAAACTTACAATTCACAGTCAGACAAGTTCCTGGTGATGACCCTCTTAAATTCAAGACTGACCCAGAGAATTAATCTTCCTGCTCCAAGATGAAGGGAGTTGAGGGGGAAGCCCAAAAGATTGACTCTATACACAAAGCCTCCAGCAATTTCACCTAGTCAGTGTTGGACTTCCTAGCCAAGTAGGGAACATTAGTAATGCTAGACAGGTCTGGTTTTTGCTCTTCAAAGAAGTATCTCACTCCTCCCCTTCCTCACAACCTCTCTTCACCAGAAAATTTTTCAGGCGCCACCAGGAATTCTCTTCAATTTAGCAGGAGTACTTTCAGCCTCAGCTCCCTGCCTGTGGTACAGCCTGGGTTAGCAACCTCTGCAGACCTCCCACACTGCATGTGAGGAAACACACAGTGGGCTGGGCACCCTTCTCTGTGTCTTTTACTGTTAGTGTTGTTACTGACTGCACGAAAGAGCAGCAGTGCTCTGGCTTTGAGCAGAGCCTTGCAGTCACACCCGGGCTGAGTGAGCTAAAACTGGCGTAACTTCAGTCTTCCAAATATCAGCAGGCTAGGGTTTGGACTGGCACAACAATCATTCAGATCCAGATCCTGCTATGTGAAAACACCAAAGATTGGGGAACAGGAAAGAGATCTAAATTCCTTCCAAATTTCCGTAAAGAAGACAAGGCTAAACACAGCCAGCTTCTCTAGATAGTTTTTTTTTTTGTCATTGTTTGTTTGTTTGTTTGTTTGTTTTTCCAAGCAGCCTGTAGGTACTTATCCTTGCTTACTATTTCTACATGACATTTAAATAGACCTTCACAAGAGCAGAGTATAACTAAAACTCAACCTTCTCACAAAGATCTGAGCTTCCTGGTAGCTCGCGTGAATGACATGCATGGGTTGTGATTGACAGAAGTCATTCACACTACAGTCTGTGCAGAAGGACAAGCTTCCAGCTATGAAGCTGGGCAGCAATATTTTACTGTAATAAGGCGATGGATGACATTTGGCATTTTTTTGTTCGTGCCTCTCTCAGATAAGCACTTGAAGATAGAGGTGAGAGAGGAGAAGCCTGCTGGCTTTCAGGGGTTGCTCTGGTGGTGAATGCCTGAGAGCCCCATTCCTGTTGTGCTGTGGCTGAGAAACCATGTACCATGCCCACCTGTTGAGTTCCCATCAATGGAACTGTTTCCCTTTCGGTTTGGTAGGAGAGCGGGGCAGAGAGAAGGTCTCCTGGCTCCTGTTGTGGTGCTTTACTCATGGATAAGGTGGGTTTCTTGTTAGAATGGCTTCAGTGAGACTGTTACTAAACATTTTATTTCTTAAAGAGTTGAAAGAAGGCAGGCAGGATGCCTTTTACTAGGCACAATAGAAGGACCCTCAAGTGTTGCCCTAAAAAGCTTACAAGATAAATGAGCTTCGTATAAGTTGTTGGTTTGTTGAGTTTTTTTTTTTTTTTTTTAAGGTTTTTGTTGTGAGTTTTTCGAATGTGTTCACAGGTTTTTGAAGAGTAACAGGTAGTGTGTGTCCTCTCAGAGAAGACAGAGTAAAATCATGTTCAGAGGGGGAAAAAATGGTTTTGCTTCCAAGGCCATACACCTATTCACTAGGAGCAGTCCTGAACTAACCGATTTGAAAAATTCTGCAAGACAGGGAGGAAATCACAACTGGGTATGGCAAACCATTAGTAGAAATAATTTTGTGATGGCAGCTTCGCTTCTGTGTAATTTTGACTGGCACAAATACTTGGAGGAAGACTGTTTGGTGTATGTAGATGATTCATCTCTCCCTCTCTCTACCCCTTTTTAGGCCACAAAAATTAATGGCTAGATTAAAAGCAAACTAATGGCTGGTTATATAACCTCGTTAAGTACGTGATGGAGCTATGGAAGATGCCTTTTCATTTTGGCTTTCCACTGACTCAGAGATTCTGTGTTTGTTAAATCAGACTATCAGGTAGCAGCGATGGAAGAACTAAGGTAAACTAATTGAGTTTGGACTGCTTGAGCAGCTGGTTCTCCTCTTTGCTGCAGCCTGGTCACACTGAGTACACCACGCTGCCCCATTCTAGGGGAATTAGGATCATGTTTTTGTGAGTACTAGGCTAGGCTAATCTCAGACAGAGGGCCGAAATCACGTGAATAGTTCAGCATGTGTACAGCACTTGATGGGCCTGCAAAATGACGAGGGCAGAACTCTCCAGATGAGATTTTGTTAGACAATATCTGCTGAAAGCATTTGCTGTTCACCATTTTTTCATCTCTGAACTAGAGATATTATATAAATATTTTCCTGTTTAATCATTTCTGTTGTCTGCAGTTTTGGTGGTTGTGGTCTCTTGACACCCAAGTGTAGGTTTATCTTTTCCATCACCCTAACCAAAGGAATGGTAAGTCACATGAGCTGAAAGAATCTTGCCAAGAAACCCAGAGCTCTGAGAATTCAGTTGATCCCCCTGAAGTTTGGATATTGAGTTCAAGGACTGTAGAAGGGTTTGATGGGAGATTTGTAATTTCAGGATGATTCCAAGTTGCAACTTGGCAGGAAGGACCAAATAAGAGTGCAGAGCAGCTTTGAATCTGGTTGTTCACTTGCAGAACTGTGGGTGTCTGAGCACAGGGGTTACTGGAGGAAAACCAGTGTGATCTTCCAGATGTGAAACAGCTTCAGGTCTTCTTGCCCCAGGGCAGAGTCTCATGGAGAACAGTGCTGACTATTTATATTTTTGTTGTGAGCTTCTAAGTACTTTTGTTTTTTTTTTTTTTTAAACATACACACAGAAACACTGACACAAACATATACATATATAATGTTTTTGCCACACATCCAAAAGAAGACATTCATGTGCCTTGTTAACTGATAAAAGAGCAAATAGCCTTCTTGGAAAACACACTGTCCTACACCTGCTTTTAAGTAACAAGGGAAGTGACCCATCAGTCTCACAGCTGCAGAGTGTGCCTTCCCTACAGCCCACCCACTGCCTTCTCCACACCTGGGCATCTCCTCCTTGCCCAGATTTGCTTCTTGAACATGGCAAGGCCAGTTTCATATGAGCAAGGGAGAAGAGTCAGAAGCACAGGTTTTGTTCACCTGCATGTAGGATTACTGGCAAAACTGCTTAACTTAGCCCAGAGAGTGTCAGTGACACTGTTGACATAATTATTTATCCCCAGTATTGCTAGCAGCAGGAGAGGTGGTGTAGTTACTAACATCAGTACTGGTAGATCCCAAGTGTTTACTGGGCCATTTAGCACCTCTAAGTGGTTTTCATATACATATTGGAAGTTGGAAGCCACTCAGTTCCAACACTGATGGGTTTTTTCCCGTGATTAGAACCTTAGAAAATCTCCAAAGCTGGTTGTCCTTCAAAATGTGGACACTGTCCCTTGCATGTACAGTCTATGAAGGATCCACATCAGCCCCAGTAGAAGATGAATTTGTATGGGATGTGAACCTGGGTCCATGGGAGGGAGGCAGGCAAGCAAGACACCACCACGCACCCTTTGAAGCACTGCTGCTCACCATGATGCACCACAGAGGTACCTGATGGCATGGAAGGCAATAGCTGTGACACCAGCAGCCCGCAGGCTTGTTGGCAGTGAGCTAAGTGGCACTGCTGGTGGTGCCTGGCATGGGGTGGTAACATGCCCAGGGTTTGCTTGCACAGGAACTAATGGGAATGTGTAGGTGGAGGAGGAATAGTCTATCTGGAGTTTCTCTATGGGCTCCAATGCTCCTGATGGAAAACAAGCCCCTGACGTGAAAATGGATGGCTCCATTTTCTGGGCAGCTGTCCTGAGGGAAATAGCTGGGTCTTACACAAAGCAACCTACACCTGGATTTCCTCTCATTTTCATTTTCATTTTGAGACTGGAACTGAACCAACTGTATGCATGAAAACTAATGTGTTCATCATGATTATTTCAAACTCTTATTTCCCCCTTTTATTAGTAATTTCAAGACACTGATTCATATTCCTATATGGCAAAAAGGAGAGTTTAAATAAAATTAATTGTCAGGGTTTAAATAAAATTAATTGCCTGTTAGAAAGTGATAGAGGCCAAAGCCTGTTCCTCATTCCTCCCATCTTTCAACTATTTCAGCCTCAAATGGCAAAGTACTTCTGATAAAGTCTAGTAGGAAAGGTCTTCCCTTCACCAGAATAACATTTTCACTATCTCCCTGTAACTAAGACTAAAAAGTTTTCCATAACTTTAATGAAACTCTTTTCCTTCAGTCAGATTCTTAGTTTTCCATTGGCAGTGGCTTCTGAGTTGGATTTCTCTTAGTAAATTAAAAAATGAATATGGCTTACATGGGGGTCATTCCTCTGTGCAATCCATAGCTAAGAATTATTTGGAAAAAGACTTTCTTCATCATAGAAATGACAAGGACAAATTTTACTTCAGCTTTCAGTTCTTCCTAAATTTCTCACATTTTTGAGAAGGAAGGGAAAGATAACTTAGCAGTAAAAGATCGGTTTATTGTTTGATCTCCCACTTTCTGAAATATCTGCATATATAGTGTCATGCTTGTCGTATAACTTTAGCTAAAAAGTACTGTGAAATTTGTATGCAGGATATTTTTCACCAGTGTACAGTGGCTATGAGTCCAGGCAGATGCCTTTATTTTGCTCTCCTGTACTGATGTAAATCTGAAAGGTTTTGTTTCTCTGAAGCATAGAATCATAGAATCCTTTAGGTTGGAAGGGACCTTCAAGATCATCAAGTCCAACCATTGAGCCATTAGGGCTCTAAAGTCCTCTGCTAAAACAGATCATCTCTGGATTTCGATGAGCATAGATGAATATTGAATCTGCCCCACTGTCTCCTCAGCACAAAGACTCTGAAATGGATTTGTGTGTCTCCCTGGGGCACCCCAGTCCACACTGTAAAACCACCATATGTAAATCGTCACCATTAAATAAGTTGCTCAGGAAGGAGGGAGAACAGGATGGGAATTGGAAGTGACTGAATGCTCATGCTGGTTCTCAGACAGGGCTGCCCTTCCAGTTCAGAGATCTCTGAAATGGAGAGGAAGAGATCATATGGCTGCCATATGGACTGCATGTGGCACATGAAGAGGTCATCTCTATTAATCCCACATTCTGCAGAAAAACAGGAATAAAAATGAAACATAAACCTCAAGCCCCGTTCCATTCAGCCATAGGAACAGGGTTGAAGAGGAGCGCAGGCCTTCCTTCCAGAGCGTTTCTGTGGTAATTCATTAGCCGAAGTCCCCTGGATTTTAACTCTTCAGGGGAGTCTGCTAAGAATTTATTGCTGAGCTATTAATGAATTTTTAAACTGCCAATGAGTGATATAAATAGTGGGATCATGGACTGGTACAGAGCCATTGTCAGGTCAAAATGTATGCACAAGGACTGTTGCTTCAAGCAGAGGGTAAATCTTCACACAGAGCTACGTAGGGCACAGAGCCCCTCACAGAAACACCTGCATGGTCCCGTTCAGTGAGAGCCCGCCTGCTGCCTGAACCCTCTCCCAGCTGAGGAGGTGAAACAGTGCTCCCCAAGGAGAACATTTTGATATTTCAGCTGGGCTTGGACAAGAGGTTTTTTTTTGTTTTACTGCAGCAGAAGTAAAAGCTTAGTTTAATGCCCTTTGCCTTGGCTTTTCCTTCCACTGGCCCGGAAAGCAAGGTGTGACTGTATGGCAGTGAGTTCTTGGCACAGAGACCTCTGGAGCATCGGAGCCCATGGTCAGTGCTGACCACAGCCTCTAGCTGCTAGCATGGGACAGTTTTGGAAAGGGAGAGGGCACTCATTCCTTGCCAGGAGGACAAGGGGAAGGAGGAAACAGCAACCTTACAGAGCAGGAGCAAGGGCTCACAGAGGTAGAAAATGTCTCGACAGATGTTTCCAACTCCCTGCCCTCCCACCCACACAGCAGGTGAGTTTCACAGGTACCATGACACTTAAGCATAGCGAGACTACTACTGAGGCAGACGGGTGCCTGAGCAGTTACCCCAGTGCCACAGCCCTCAAACCAACCTGCTTCTGCCTAAACCCAGGGATGGTGGCTCGATGTACTCTGGCTGCTACAATAGCTCATCAGATGCGTCTGCTACACCTATGGCTTAGGTTTGTCCCTATGGACTGACTGTAGTGATTGGGAACAGTATTTGTGACAGCTGCAACAGACCACTAGGGAGGTTTTTAGTGACTGTTAACTTCTGAATTTTAATTTAATTTAAAACCTGAGCCCTTTCAATAGAACTAGTTACTGTCTTTATAAATAAATTTTAAAAAAATATGAAAGCAGCAGACTTAATGATGGGGCTAATTCTAGGAAAACTTGTCTCTAGTGCTAGGGCTGGATTTATCCAGCACAAGGAGTTTGTTTGCTTTTTTATGGAGAGGAGAAAAGAAAAAAAAACAACTCACAACTTTCCCATTACAAAACAGATAATCATGCATGCAAAGCAGACATATTAAATATCACAAGTAAGGACTCATGTGTCCAGGTGAGTCCAAAGAAAAGAGTCACATTAATGTCAATGTGCTTTGGATCGTTAGCTCTTAAGCCTCTAATGATGTTTCCTAATGACCCTACTGTTCTTCCTCCTCCATCAGACTCTCTCTAACCTGCAGGAGCTGTGCTAACTTTTCACGGGGTTGCCGTAAGAGAACCTTTGAAAAAATGTGTATAAGTATCCCAGTAATATACGTATAAGAGACATTACCTGTCGGGAGTCTGGAATGTAACTTATAGGAGGTCCTATCCACAATATTCATTATGTGAAGGCTCAAGTTCTTATTCATTTTTTATTTCATTCATTTATTCTGCTACAGGGATAAGAAGAAACAAGAATACCCATCCCAAGATTAAGACAACTTGCCATTAATTTAAAAGTGCAATATAGATGCTGGGTACAAAATCAGCACCTCCCTCCTCCCCTCATACACACACTTTCCTATACTAACCAGCAGTCAGCATTTTCTCCTGGCCAGATCCAGAACTGGGGCAGACCAGCATGAGGATATTGCCTTCAGCTTTCCCTGGGTGAAGTCTGGTGCCCACGTGCTTTGCTCTGCACTGATAGAAAGCTCCCTCCTCTGCAGAGCCTGAGTATACGCTGACTATGTTTTGAGTCTGCCAACACGTATTCCAGTACCCTTGCTGAGATCCAGAGAAGGGTACATGGAGTGATCCCAGCAGCTGCTCTCCCTCCACTGGGACTACAAAGACTTTTGCACTGTCAGCACAAAGCAGATTTAAAACACCCACTCTGTAATAATGGATTTTGTTAACACCATGCATATGCTTGTATTACTGTCCAAAACTAAGGGTGAACAGGGCCCCACCTTGAAGCCCCAGAATGGTGATTAGAGTTAAACCACCCCACGTCCTCCAGGCAGGGATACAGCCTGAGGGGTTCTTGGTCAGCCACTCTTTCTACTTGCACCAATGACATGAACTACCTCTTGAAGAAACTATTCTCAATTTAACAGGGAGCAGAACTTGACACTCCAGACTGGCTGTTATTGCAAGAACATAGGGAGAATTTGTAAGATATGTGCTGGTTGTAGGAAACAGATACTTGCCATCAAAGTTATGTGCTAAGGAGTCCTCAAGCTATTCAGAGGGTTCATAACTTAGCTTACTGTTTTCTGATAGATGCTAAAATATGGTCCTACTAGTAGTACACGGCTTGCCAGATCTTTCACATTTGGGCATAATGTCTGGCCTCATCAGTGCTCATCTGATCTCTTCATGCATTTTTGTCCCACCAAAAGCACCATAGTTACTTTGGCAGGTAGGTCTGTCTTGCTGCCTTCTGACAATGCTGCTCCTCAGACATAGATAGCCATGCAACAAGCCTTCTCAGTCGTGTCCTGGAGAAGGCATGCAGCACAGTCGTGCCAAGGGAGACCAAGGGAGAACAACACTGGTGAGTGACTCAGCAGAAGCCGTTTTGCTAACTGACTGGATGACAATGCAGCATCCTCTGCGCAGTCTGAGCAGCTGCAGCCAGGACAGTCACCTTCAGGAGGCTTGGCTCCAGACAGCTCCAGGCACCTGAAGGAAGGGAGGTCGGAGCCTGAGCTCCCTGTGCCAGAGGCAGCCGCAATACGTGGAATGAATTGCCCTCTAGAGGTGCTTTTCTCTGCTGAATGTACTGGAAGCCTGGACAACTAGCTTGGAATTGGGCCTTTAAAGAACCATTAAACAACCATAATTCAATGAGCAAATATCCAGAAGCTCAGCCTGAAAAACAGATGGGAATTCACTCTCTACAATCATCTGTCCTCCCTCTCTGAGGTCTTGGCTGGGCACTGCAGGAATCATTATGCAATCAATATTATTAGTACTAGTAGACTGGCTCTGGCTCTAAATATGAACACATCATGTGCATGTGTGCGGTAACACAACTTTAGAGTTGAGGTTGGAATGACACAGAAGCTGCAGAATGCAAATGTGTGGTAATCAAAGTATTGTAACTCATCCATCCAAAAGTTAATAGTATTTTCTCACCATATATTACATTAGCATTAATGGCTTAGGTTCAAATGCTGCACTGTTTTCTACAATTATGACTCATTTTTCAGCTAAGGGGACTATCCATGCTAATCAGCATACCAGGAGCAGGATTTTTAAAGGCTTATGTGAGCATCCCATGTATGTGTGATTCCCCCTGTAATAACTTTTGAAACCCTTTGGCCAGAGCCAACAAAATACAGAAGCAGAGTAGAAGTTTCCTAGGTAATTCAGGTCTTACAAGGTTTGTGAAAATAGACAGTTGTGAAGAGATCTACCACCGGACAGGATGACGTGCTGCTGAATGAGCTCAGCCACCATTAGATGTTAGAGACCTTACACCAGAAACAGCACCTTTCTAAACCATGGGAGAAATGCTCCTCATCTTTCAGGGCCCAAAGCCAGCCATGCCTGAAACACAAATCCATGCAGTTTGCTCCTCTCAGTGCCAACATTCACAGAACTGCTTGATAATCAAACAAGTGAACTTAAAGCAAGTGAAAGAACACATCACAACGTGTGTCATAATGTGCCGTACTCTGCAGCTATCCTAAAAGAAAAGTAAAATAAGTACATAGGTTGCTTTGGGTATATAACCTGGCCATTGCCCTTCCAAACAGAGAGCCCTGGTGCACCTAGATGCCCACACTCCTGACTGCACGAGGTCTTATGTGAACATAATCATAATAATAAATAACAGCAGTGCCCAGATAAAATGCATTCATATAGAAAGCAGTGGGCTAGACAGCCCCTTTGCCTTACATCATGCAGGGAAAGCTTGCTTTGCCACACTTTCCCCATCTGCTTTGGGTTTTGGTGTTCCTCAGGTATGGGTAAAGTGCATGCAAAGAGTAAACTTTTAAGCCAATATGATTTTAGTTACCCCAAAATACAACAACAAATATCATGGGCTTCTCTTCTAAGTGTTGCTTGAATAGACTCCCTTTTCCTAAGTTAAAAAAGGAGTACAGAATAAAAGCAGGAGTGATTCTGTATCATAGCTGGAATGATTAATGATAAGCCAGAAAGAATTGTCTTTATTTTATTAGAAACAGTCTTAGAAATGAAGTGTATTCCTACCCAGATCAAACCAAGTCTTTCTAAAATCCCTCTCCTTCTCTTCCCACATAAAGTTCAGGAGTGGTTGTGCTAGAGAGTCTGATCGGTGCTTGTCCCTAATTCACTTTGCAGCCCTGCTGCACCTTGCATTTGTAAAACCCCAAGCACTCAGAGCAAATACCCCCAGTGCTGAGAAGATCCCCAGGTAGTGAGGATGTTTTAGTATCTTCATTTCAGAAGTGGCTGAAATTACATGTGGCAGGAAGTGGTGTGGCTTGTCTGACCGGTGATAGAACCAAGAACAGAGCATAGGAGTCTCCATGCCGGGACTAGACTGGACCCCTCCTTTATTGTTCTCATCTGAAGCCCCTGTAGAATGGCCCATCCCTTGAGGACTCAGCATAGGCTTGTGGGCACAAAAACCAGACCCATTCTGGGTTTTATAGTCATGGTTTTTTCCAATGACATTGAACTTTGAGCTGAGCTTCACCTCTTCTTCTCCTAATCAGCAGCTTTCCCTTGCTTATATTCTTAGGTATGGATGACAGTGGATGTCAGGTTGCTGGGTTAATCTGCATCTAATCCATAGCACAGTCACGATGCTGAGCAGAAACCATGTTTAGCTCCCTGCTGTGAGTATCTGTCCTGCCTGCTGTGGGTGGGAAATCCAGCCGGTTGATGCACTTCCATTGCCTTTCCACTACAGAGCGCATGACAACAAGGTTTCAGGTCTGAATGGGACCGGCTTTGTTCCCTAGATGGGGAAAACCTAAATAGTCTTTTGTGGGCAGACAAGAATGTTTTCTTCTTGAATTTTTTAGTCAGCTGTACCCCAAGAAACACTTTATATCCTGCTGCTTTTTCAGACCATTTGGAAAAGAGAATAAGGTAGGTGAACCCGCTCATAAAACTTACTCTCAATTTTCTGATCTCAGGCTTGTTATTCTTGCCACCACAAGTCACTCTTGTTAGAGTGTCCCAGTCTACCCATCCTTACCCCCTGCTTTATTAGTGACAATGAGAAGGGCTCTGAAACGGCAATGCTTGTATCTGCAGGATGTCCTCTTTGTGTAAGCCTTCTTTTGTAGTTTGACATTTGTGAGAGTTCTCAGCCTTTAACAAGTAAGCAGAGCTTAAATTTCAAAGGTACTCACTGCCTGCAGGGACAACATCACATGAAGTATGGGTGCTATGTTTTATACAATCAGGCCTACAGGTAAATAACATGTGGGTGGCAAATATTCACTCAGCTGGGCACACAACCTAGGCTTCAACCTCATTTTTAGCTTGCTTTCCAAAGGAGAGGAGGTTTCTGCATTGTTGTGTTTGTTCATTCCACCTTCCCGTAACTTAGAAGCCTATTAGCACGTTTCTTCAGAATTTGGGAGAGAGATGTCCCAAATATAATAAAAAACCCAAGTCTTTTTAGACCAGGCAAATGAAGAAAGAGTTTATTAATTCCCCAGTGAGGAGGAGGTCACCATGTGGATCCATCCATCATAGACACTAGCAATTTCACAGCACTTTGCTCACTCTTGAGACTGAAGCTGATAGCAAACCAGGCCGTGTCAGTTTACTCACAAAAATAAACTTTCACCCTAAGTTCACAAAGACCCTCTCCCATGAGTTTTTAAACATGTGAGTGATTTTGTTCTCACAGGTAACTGGGCAAGGGGCAAGAAGCGTCTGGTTTTGCTGTGGAGGCGCTGCCTTGCATGACTTTTTAGGGAAGCCCCAGCCTGGAGAGCTGCAGATGATGAAGTCCTCAGGCTTCACAGAAAGGGAAAGATGACACAGATTTCTGCCAGCTTTTGGAAGGGAGATGAGAAGGAACACCTCAGTATTGGACCAACTTTAAAAAAATAATAATTTTTTTTTTTTAAAAGCTGGATTCACTAATTCTCTGAAGGTGGCCAGGGAAACATAGACATAATTAAAAAAAATCCCTGAGGTCAATAACCAGTCTGCCTTTAGAGAGACACAAGGGTTCTCTGGGTGTAAATTTAATTAAGCGAGCCAAAATAGTGAAGGGAAAATTAGAACCCCTTTCCAACAATGCTTTACAAAGCCTTCCCATCGAAACAGACACTTTAATGGAATAGGAGCTGCGCTGTACTTTGATACGTGAGCCCCAGCCCAGGGTGCCTCTCACTGCAGAAAGCAGCATTGTGAGGTTTCATTTAGAAGCAGCCGTCTCTCACCAATATCCTTTCCTTGTTAGCAAACATCAACTCCAACTCCCACCCTCTTTTCTTTTTTTTTCTCCCTTCAATTAAATGTTTAATTAAAGTACCATGACTCCCTTTCATTTGAAAAAGTTAATTGAGGACACTATTGTGTAAAAAATAATCTGAGAAGTGAGCTGGAGTACACACAGCACAGAGCACCGGTAAGGCCTACAGAAATGTAGCTCTTAATTTGCCTTGGTGCCACATCAAATCGCAGTGATGGTGAGGTGATACAGCTGCAGGAACATCTGGAAAGAGCTGATAAACATGGGTTTGGTTGGGTCTGAAGCATGCATGTAGTGCGGTTTGTTATTTCTTTTTTTTTTTAATCCTGAATGGTCAGCTCAGCACAGCTGGGAGAAAAACGCAACGCTCACAAAGATACATTTTTTCGGTAAGTTTTCATATAGTGATTCAGGAGAGCTTGTTAGGCTACTTGGTAAGCAGGCCTCCCAGGGCCAACGAACGCCTCTGCTCTGACTCCTTGTTTCTTTTTCCCCAAATCTTTGAGACTTCAACAGAAACTTCTAGTTATGCAGGTTGGCTGTGCAGGCCATTCCTGGCTACTGGCTTAAAAGTGTCCCAGTTAACTCTGACATTTTTTTTGCAAGCATGTTTAAAAGCAAAGTGCAGGAATTCCTGCTTTTTGGTAAATGTGTGGAATTTCCCAGAGTTTGAGCTTTTAATGCCTTCTGCATTTTCTATGCCGATACTATTACATCTCTCTTCACACTTTTTGAATAGAAAATATTTGAGTTTAGATCTTTTTCATTGCTGTGTTTTATTGCTCACCAGCATCTCTGATGCACCTGTGTACATTGAAAGATTTCTGCCCTCTGAAGAACTGCTGTAATGGAGAGTTACTTTTCATAGGCTGTGCTTAGGGCTATTTTTACTTGGTATTTCCGGTGCAGATGTAAGTTTGTGTGGTACACAGGCTTGATTGATTGAGGCCAAGAATAAGCCAGCTTGATTGATTACTGGAACAGTATGTGTGCATATCTGACTGATAGGGGAGGACTTGGAAATGAACCCAGGTCAACCATCAAGCCCAGGGCCTATCTAGAAGAAAAGGTATAAAGTAAAGGCTCATGGGGCACATCCCTCTTCTGCACACCTTGGCCTGGCGTCCAGCCTTCTGACATTGTGACCAGCTTCCCACGTGCTCCAGCATTGCACTGCCCACATCTGAAGAAGTCAGTGTTGAATGCTGTGGGAACTTTGCTGTCGAGGTGAGTGAGCTTTCTCATTAGGTTTCTCTGGCTGCTTATTGGAAAGGTGGACTAGGCTATAGCACTCAGTGTTCACAGGACAGATGGTCATAAATTTTTTGGCATGCTTGTCGGGCATAGAAAAATCCAATACACCAGCACTGAAACCCACTGGAAACGTCAAATTTTATGAGATCCTTCCAGGACCCACGCAATTTTTATGAGATCCTCCCGGATCCAGGCAGATGCAGGGTGACATCCTCCCTGCCAATCAAGTTTTGAAAGCTTCCCTACCTCCCTCCCTGGCAGCCCACATGGGAGGCTGGTGGGGATACAGCAGGCAGGGAATGGAGGCTGCCAAGCCCCATCTTCAGGCTCCTTGGCAGCAAGTCTTCCCAGGGCTTCCCATCTGCTGGTCTTCCTGGCTGACCATTGAGCCCTGGGAGTGCACTGGAGAGGGCAAGTGGATGGGCAGCCTACTCTGTGAAGTCTTGGAGACTTCCTACTTCAGCCCTGCAGGAGAGGTACAGATTCCTATCTTTATACATTTTCCTTCTCCATGCAGCTCTACGCAGGTTGGGAAGAGGCACAAGCGAGCTTGTGAAGAGGTGTGGGCTTTCCTAGCTCAGCTTTTCCAAGGATCTGAAGTGACATGGCCATCCTTGTGCCACCCCACTCAGCATGGCAGACCCACTCCAGTCTGACGTTTTGTGTGACTATCATGTCATGGCCAGAAAAAGGAGCTTCTCACAGGGACCGTTCCAAAATGCTGTTTGCAGGTAACTCCCAGGCTATTTGTTCAGATCAGTTAGTAGATTTTGAGGATTTTAGACCAGGGGAAGTATTTGAATGCAGCTCTGAGGCATTCTGCGTCAGATGCACATACAGTTCAAGGGTCTGAGGTATGCGTCAGTGTCTCCTGGCTGCTTTGCCCTGAGGGACGGAAAGGGAGGATGAAGAGGGGAATGAAAGGCCAGCATCCTGAGGCTAAGCTGGGAGACAACCCAGCCTCCTGGAACAGTGTCAAAACCCGCTGGAGATATCAGCAGGATCTCCTCTTCAGTAAACCCTCAGGGGTCATTAGGTGATGTTTCTTTCTTGGCACAGCTGCAAATATGGTCCGCTGCCTCTGTTGTGCTCTGCTAGCATTGTTTTCCCACTGACTGTAGTGTTGATCTAACATAACCGTCGCATCTCATTCCCATCCTAAAATGTATCATCTGGGGGAGGCCTGTTTTTCATTAGCATTGAACTTGCCGCACAGGAACTTTCTCTGACGCGGTTCACAAGGGGGTGAGGAGGTCGCGGGGAGGTTTAGTTATTACCTCTGTTTCCTCTGCTGGAGTGTGGGCTTCTCTCCCGAGCTCAGCCATCTCTCCCAGGGGCCAGCAACTAATTCCTCTATACCCCCGCACGCCGGAGCCTCTCTTCAGAAGAGACTTCCAATCATGACAAATTATCTGTGCTGATTTTGTGACATGAACTGTTACCCATTAGGGAATTAACTGACACCAATAAATTCATTTCACTTACAACTTCACACTGTGCATGAATTGAAGTTGTAGAGGTGAAAGACATAAATTTACCAGGTGGGCAGACACACAGCTTCCCCTTAAGACTGTACACTTCACCTTTGCAACATACACCGCTTCTGCCGGGCCAGCCCAACATTAATTTTGCATAGAGTAGCTTTCTCCTGTAGGGCACGCAGTCCGCATGATTTATACTCACCTCGAGTAGCTCTGTGAATAGCCCTACCGCAGATCTAACTACGGGTTCTGCCTTCGCCAAAATAAAAACTTCAGACCTAAATGCAGCCGTTTGCTTGGCAAGGTAAGAGCAGTCGGTATTTGAACAGCGTCTTCTGACTTCCAGGCTGTGAGGAGTCAGTAATTAATGAGTCATCCCTGTGCCCTGGTGGGGCCAGTGAGCGAGCGTTACTTGTTAGGCAGAAAGGAATTCCCATGTGCGGATCTACGTCTCAGTCATTCGGATGGTAAATTTATCAAATCATTCCTGCAGACAAGGCTCTCCTTCTCCACAAACACTCTGTCAGTCAAGCAGCAGAAAGTTTCACTCAGTTACCCAAACGAAAACATCACAGGCCCCTGGCCAAATAGAAACCTCTACGCATTTTGTTAAAAGCCTCGTCATGCAATTCCATAGAGGAAGGAATGGACAAACATAAAGGAAAAGGCTTTCCCAAAAGAGATAGACACAAGTACGTGCAGGGGCAGAGAGGAATGTAATTGTCTGTTTGTCTCCACATCCCTGAGAGCTCCTGATAAAGTCTGGGATCCCTGTTAGGCTGCCCAGTGTGGACACCAAAGGAGGGCAGTCCTCAGCCTGGAGTATTCACTGACCTTGTCCCCTCTGCCTGCATGTTTTGAAATACAGCTTACTGGGCATAATATGAAATATGGGGTCTTGAGGATGAGGTGTCTCCTCTCCTTTTCTTACAAACAGCTACAGGAAAGATTAGACATAGTCGTGGGTCACAGATCCATAAACATATATTAAAGAACAAACCAGTGTGCCTTTCAGCATCCTTAACACACCTACAAGTGTGAGTGCTGGGGGATGGATAAAGGGAATGGGGTCACAGAGAGAGGCTGGGCTCACGTGCTCTCCTTAAATTGCTTCTCTTAAGATAGAGCACTGGGCATGATGGACTGCTTGTCTGACCCAGTGGGACATTTTTTGTGTTCTTATGTTAAAAGAGAAGGCTGCAAACAGCCTCCAGAAGCTGTAGGAGGGAAGACATGGCTTTGCTGGAAACACCTCCAGGGTTGCTGCTGGCTGCTATGCTTCCTTTTTGCTTTCATCCAGTAATCATATATTTTCCCGTCCCTCTGAGAAGCCAGGCCTACCCTCAGCAGCAGCACACAAGGGTCACATTTCTTGTGAATGTGCAGAGATCCTGAAAAAAGCCAGTAGCTGAGCAACAATTCTGGTCAGGAAATGGTCTTTTTCCTCTGCTTTCTTGTTTTCTTGGTTTTGGTGGGTTTTTGTTACATTTTGGCAAAAACATCAAGTATCATGATTGGGGAATGCTGACTAAATACATCACAGTAGCTGCTGCTTAGAAGCTTTATTCTCCTCTTCACTTGTATACTCTGTGCGCCCTACTCGAACTGCATTAATTCAATGAACTGAACCTTATTTTTGGTAAGCATCCTGTTGACCCCTCTGTAACTTCAGGAAGCTCTTCACCGTAAACATTGCCTCTCTGTCCAGTCATAGCTTGTCAGCTCCACAGAAGACCAATTGTGGTCACCTCTCTTCTTGGAGAGTATTTATCCTGCTGTCGTAAATAAATGGGACAGACTGGGAATGGATAAGGTGCCCAGAAGGATCTCTGCGGGAGAGATCAAACCTCAGGCACACCTCTGCATACGAATTTCCCCAGAGCCTTTCCATTGCACATGAGAGGGAGAATGATGTTTCAGCTCTTTCCACGCTTGCTCCCCATGCAGAGCAGCAGGACCCCACCCCTTGCTTTGGGCCGCTGTGATGCCCTCCACTCCAGGCACCCCTAAAGCAGTCGTTTGTGAAGGCAAAGGTGTGAAGGTGTGATGGTAGGGAGTCTCACCCACTACAGCATGGCAAAAACTTGTTCTGGGCTGACTTGTCCTACATGAGCAGCAAGAGCAGTCCTGCTAGGCTTCTCTGCTGTTGCTTCTCTGGCACTAAAAGCATGGCTTTACAGAGGGCTTTGTAACCATTAAAAACAAAGGCAAGCCAGGAGAAAAGTCCCTCCCCTACCCTCCCAAGTGCTCAAACTGGGAAGGCAGGGCTACTGGGAAAGGCAGGGGGCTTTCCTGAAACAAACTGATGCTTTGAACAGAGGCTGTGTGAGGTGACTTGGTGATCACTCCTAGGTACGCTGAGCTGTGGGCAGCCCAACTGCTGCTTCCTCCTCTGTTCTCCTGCCCGCATCACCCTTCCTTCCCTTTGACCATCCCTTCCTTTGGCAGCCTATCTCCCTTGGCCAAAGGGGTCAGAAGTGACACTGTGCCTTTGGGGTCAGAACCAGACACCCGGGACATGAGAGAGATCACTTGTGGGGAGAAGTCAAGGAAACCCACATTCCTTCTTCACATCAGCAGCAGGCAGGACCTGTTCGTATTAAAGCTCTGGCGCATGAAGAATTACACTCCAGCCTGATTGTTTTATAAAAATCTGCTCCGGTACCTGTCCAGAGCCATGATCACATCTTCAGTCATGTGGCCAAATGCCTTTTAGTTTTAATCATTTGATCAAATGCCCTCATGAAACAGCCATTTGTTCAAATGATTGAAAGTTTGTCATTTGACCAAATTACTAGTCTGGCAGGATGACTAACGGGTTATGCCACAATGTCAAATTCTATTAATGTCACCTGAGAGAGACAGGTGAGGAAAATAAGGGTTAAGGGAGGAAGTTTGTTGAAGTGTTTATTCCCTTGCCGTGTACACCCACACACAGGCAAGTGTGGCCCCTGGGAATAGGATGTGAAACAGGTAGGATGGCTCCATACCACCTGAGCAGGTAGGTAGCTGGGGGCACTCACTGTGGACACTCCTCAAAGCCTGGGGAGAACCATTCGTGTCACTGAAGGAGCACAAAGCTGCTGCATCAGAGGAAGAAACTGGAACTGGAGTGTCTGCTTGGACTTCACATGAAGGCTGCCACTGCTGGGACTAGATGGAGAAGAAAACCTGGCCAAACCATGAACTAAGAACTATGGCTCAGTGAGAGCAGCCTGAGGTGCATCTAGTGCCACCGGTGTTGCCATGCTTTCACTGCCTGAATCAGCTGGGGACCCTGGCATCCTCTCCTCACTCCTTCCCTCCCAGGTTTCTAGAGCTGCACTTCTTAGATGGAAGGAAAAGAGGGTGTAGAGAAAGACAGACTGAAGCGTAGCCACTGGAAGAAGTGAGAGCTGACAGCACCCATATAAGGAGGTGTTAACCTTTCATAAACCTGCTCTCTGGCCTGTGACTAGAACCAGGGAATAAATACCATTCTTGTAGCAGTCTCCTGTGTGCAGCACGGCTGTTCTGGCACATGCTGATTTCCTGTGAATTGCAGTTACATTTACAGGGTGTTAGTATAGAGGTGGGTTGGATTTTGCTAACATTAGAGAAGCAGCAGAACTCAAGCAAGAAGCTAGCATTGAGTAACCAACTTCCCTTGTGTTTCAGGAAGGGTTAGCCATGGACATTTCTTGTGAGTGATGCCCCTACAAAACTCACACACTCTCTACAGCCCTGTCCCCATGTGGGCAAGTGGATGCTGCAGTGTGACCAACAGACCCAGACTTCTGAGGGTCACAGCAAGAGGAAGTGCTGGTTCTGATTTTTGCCCTTGCCCTCTCAGATGACCATTTTTTCTTCAAGCAGGACATACAGGGGTGTGGTGTGCCACCACTCCTCATCCAGATGTACAGTTAGGCACTTGTTTGTTCTGATACCAGAGCCCTGTCACGTGGACACAGCCAGTGAACCCTACAGTAATGCAAGCACAATAATAACGGTCTGATTATCTGACTTGAACTCCTGACCTGCAGCTGTGACATATACCAGGCCAGGAAACAGTGTGAGCAAAAGCATGCATGCTCATGTGCATGAGCGTGTGCACGCACGGTAGCACCATCTCTGCCTCTCCAGCCCAACTCCACTGCTGCTCCCTGCAGCCTTTGCCCCAGGCAAAGCCCTCTCCATCTCAGCATGAACTACCCCATTGTGAAGGCAAATGATGACATGGGTGATTGCTGCTGTCAGTTCCGGGACAGTTTCTTTCCCTGGATCGGCAGATCTGATCAGGGTATCAGTGCAACACGCCCTGGAGTCAGCTGCCCAGCCGGTGGAGGTGCCAGCTAGAAACCGGGACAGCCTCTTCATTTAATATGCTGCTTTCTGCCACAGGCTCTGTCCTCTCAGGCTACACGAGCCAGCGTCCACAGCTGAGTCCAGAGCTTATAATATTAGAGAGGTGTTATATAGCCTTTGCACTCCTGCACATGCTTGAGGACTGTCTGTACTGGGCCTGCAAAACCACATATACACAAGCATGGAGAAAGGTGGTGTTGGAAAGACCTATGTCAGTCACAGAAAGATTGCCAGTTTGGCCTCAGCTTGAGGTAAACGTCTCACGCAAACCCATTATGTATTCTGTGTATATGCAATGATTTTGATTTGAGATGTATTTATGCTCGAGAATATTATGTATTCTCTTTATACACCACGCAAGGTTAAATCTTTTTTAAAATTTATATTTGCTTTTTATCATACAGACATACAAACGATTTATGGCCAGACCTGCTGAATCTGTTTGAAAATGCCAATTTATTCTTGATTAACTCCAGAAGTGCTGGAGATCACTAATTCACGCACTGCTGCTAATGCATTTAGGAGCCAGACTTGGAAAAGTTTAGTTAAACTGTTCCAGAGAAGATTGAGAATCCAGATTTGGCTTATTACAAATGTTAAAGTCCAACTTTATATTGCAACTTCTGATTGAGGGCATTTAGATTTATAGTTGTGATTTGGACCGGTCCCTAATCAATTCCTAGGTAGTACTTTTTCATCAGCTGATCTGACAGCAGGAAGAAGGTCAGGATCATAAATTCCCCCCTCCTGAGTGTGGGCAGTGGAGGTGGGAAGTGCCTCCCCAACGTGAGCAGCAGAGCCAGGAGCAGGGACCAGAGCTGTCTGGGCATTGAGTCCAATCACCCGTCCAGCCTCTCAGGAGCACTGGGTGCCTGCCACCTCTTTCTCAGGAGCTGTGTAGGAGCCCAGCTTGCCTGAGGACACTCAGAAAGGGGTGACCACACTTTCCAGAGCCAGCTGGGTTCTCAGGGAGCAGGATGTCAGACAGGAGCATCAGCACAATGCCTCCTCATGCAACATACATCTCCTCCTGTTCTTGCCCCTTCTCACATTCCTTAAGACAGCCTCTCATGCCCCAAAATATCTGAGGTGTGCTGTGCAAGCCAGGCTGAGTTGTCCTTAGAGGGAGAACATGAGTAGAGAGAACGTGCCAGTGGCATGCGAGGCATGAGGTCCTCAACAAGGTGCCCTGAAGTTAGACACTCACTGCTATATTTAGCTGTCTACATAAGCCGTCTGATTTTCAGCACTGTGGATTTTTGTTTCTAACTTTATGCAAGCTTAGCTAACAGTGTGTAGGTGGGGCTGAGCTGCAAAGTGCTTGGGTTTGGACTCAGTCCAAGTAAGACACTAAGCAGAGAAGAGGCGAGTGCCTTTCACTACTGGGACATCTCTGTGTCTCTTTCCATTCCACCATGTGCTGTGTAGCCTCCAGAGATAAGCCCTTTTCCTCACACCCTCCTATAGCTTCTAAAACTAAAGCCCTCCTGCTCCATCCCATCTCCTTCAGCTGCTCAGAGGCACCTTCTCTTCCCTGCATCCTCATGCTTGCTCCTGCTCTGTTCCTGCAGCCCACCTGTATGTTGCACCATCAACCCCTGCCCACCCCATAAGTGGGCAACAGAGGCATTGAGGGTTTTGGCTTATCTGTTTACCTCGCTCAGAAGGGGTGCCCAGACCCTCCCTTATCACCTCTGTGAAAGCCCTTGCTGGAGACAAACATCATCAAAGAAGTGTGATGTTACATCAGAAATACCTGAAGTACTTGTGGCCAGCATTAGCTGGCAAAGATTTCTGCTTGACTTCGTAGGTGCAGATTTTTTCTCTTCTCTTCAGGAAAAGCCCATGTGAGGGTGACTTGATTCACTCTGCTCTGTAATGGCAGTCTCCATTCACCCACTAAGTGTGGGAAGTGCAGTAAGAAACCCAATCCTCATGTTCCCCGGAGGCTGGAATGAAAGTGAAATGATGCACACACCCCTGTTTAGGTCATGACATTGCAGGCCTTTAAGCACTGCTGCCCAGTGACTATGGGGCAAAACCATCTGGCTCAGATAGAGACTGTTCCAAATACCATACAGTTCGCACTCTCAAATTAGGTGCTGATGTGCAATCTGTTGCTAGCAGAGGTAGCAAACCAGCTGGTTTGGACTTTTTAACATTTTCATGGCAGCATGGTACATTCTGTCCATCTTATCAAAACCAAAGCTATAACAACAGTATGTGTCTATTGCGTCCAGTGTTGTGAGATGTATCAGCCAAGGAGAGTTCCCACACAATAGCTCAGCACCTAGCTCTGTGCAGAAGATGCAGGAGGGTGTGAATTATTATAAGTATTTTTAATCAAGTAAAAGATACGGTTGGTGCAGTCAGGGTTTTCAGAGAAGCTCAGGCTCCTGATAAATATGTCACAATCTATGATAACTTTGCCAAGTCCTTTAATATTCTACAGCTCCAGTCACTGCCATCCGACTCCTGCAGGATGTGGGAAGGAAGAGCAAATGTCAGTAAAATAATTTTGTCTGTTGTGGACCAGCATATCATCTGCCTTGAGGGTAATTCCATGCCACCTCCTTCCCCTCTGATGGACGCAGAAAACGCTGTTTACTTTATTCTTATCAGAAGGGTTTACCCAAGAAAGAGGTCTCTCCTATCTGATTTTTGGAAGCAATTTAGAACCTACCCACCTCAGGTGGCAAGGTTCCCATATCCACCAGTGATAAAGCTTGCATCTTCTCAGCTTCATTGGCGTAGCCTTTTGCCACTTTGCTGGGTCTGCATTGCACTTGGAACACTTAGCTCCCAAAACAGTGGTGTAGCATCTAATTTCTTCAGGCTGAGCTGACAAGGACAACGGAAAGCACCCGAGAATCACTGAATGCTGCAGCATTGAGAGATGACCACCCCATGCCAGGAAAGCAGAGAGGGAGGGCTGTGGGAAGGAGAGAGCATTGCCCACATGGACAAGAGCTTGGGGACAAAATCTCCTGTGCTGCAGGGACCGCAGGGTGAAATGAAGGTGTGGTATTTGTGGCTGTTTCCTTGCCTCTGTGGAAGTGTGAAAGGAGAGGGTCCCATTCACCACTGCTGTGCATGTGGGGGCACGATTCTGCCTGAACTTTGTGGGGGGAATTTGCACGGCACCACTGCTTTGCTCAGGGACGGGGCACAGCCAGTCCCTCACCAAGAGGGTTAGGGTTGGTTCAGCCTGTCAAACAGCAAGGGAAAAACTGCAAGGCTGGATCTCAACCTCCATGGACACTGAAATATTCAGAAATAGATTTTGTTGACGTGTGGGAATCAAGACCTTTTCTTCAATGCAAAATCTGAAATTGCCAAGAGAGATTTTGAATGACTCGTAGCTCAGGGTGGTTTTCCAGATCAGCATTATAGGCATCTCTGGGAAGTGCTGCAACACATGGCTTTTATCTGGCAAATGACCACTGCTTGGTCTCTGAAACCATGGGGAAAGGCTCACGGTTTTGATTTTTACAATTTTCTTTTTTCTCTCTTGGTTGCTCTCTTTCCAGATGCTTTACTACTGCTATCACACTACAGATGAGCAGCAGTCTGTAGGAGTAATGCAGGATGTGGGGAAGGGGAATAAGGCATTAAAAGTCATGCAATCAGTCTGGGAGATCAGCTGGGAAATGCACAAAAATCAGCTTAGTTTTATCAAATATTACTTTTAAAGGACACAGCGCAGAGGGGAGACTGAGGAAATCTTCTCCGAGGCATTACAAATCTGTGCTAGAGAACGGATATACCATGAAATACATAGTAAATAAAAATGCAAATCCTAAAACACAATATGAAACTCCATACAGCCCCAAGACTGAGAAAGGTCATCATTTCAGGAACAGCAAAGTTTTCCAAGTAATCTAGGCAAGTTGGAGCCCCATTGTGCACTCACTGCATCCCCTGTGAGCGTCTTTTCAGAGTGAAAACTCCAAAGTGCTACTGAGGAGAAAGGCTGGGACTGGGGCAGAACTGTGTGGTAAATATTGGCCTAAACAAACACGATACTGGGACTTAAAATAACACAGAAACCAACCACATCTCCTCATGGAGAAAATAGATCCAGATAGAAATGTAAGACCCCATCTCCATATAATGTGCCTAACCACAGTGTCACTGTCCCTATTTTTTCGCTTCAGTGCATGCCTTGAAGATGCTTTCCCAAATCTTCCTGAGCACAGGCAGCGAAATGGCTTTTCTCCACACACCCCAAGACGAAGGGCAGGGTGGGAAGCAGAGTGCCCATGCTGCCTACAGTACAATGAGGCATGGCTGAGCACATGCCTGAGCTGAGCTTAGGGACCGTCCTGCCCATCAATCACACAGCAAGCCCTCTGTTTGGCACTGGTGAGCAGAAACGCACACCCAGCCTCATCCAGGAGTGCAGCAGGGCTGGGCCAGGCACCACTGGGAGAGTGCTACAACCCCTTCTGCTAGCATTCTGCTCTTCTAAAGTCTGACCTGCTTTCAGAAAAATCTTTTAAGTCTCTCTTTTCATCTTTTTATCTGTGGCTGTGATGAGCAATCCCAAAGTGAGGGAGCTTCCTGCTCACCCTCTGTTCAGTGTGCTGACCTCATCCTCTTTCAGGGGCTCCAGGAGCACAGCAGCTGGGACTGCTCAGCCACTGTCCTAAGGACCCTCCTCCACTGTGGCCTTAGGGATTAGTCTTGCAACATGAAACCTGCCAGAACCCTTCACTTGGCACTCTTTTGACTGATTTTCCATGTCTGGCAACCTCTTCAAGGGGAATTTCCTTTGGTGCTTCCAGAGGGGGAGAAAGTGTTGTCAAGAGGGCTTTAAGAGCAAGGCTGCTGCTGGCTGATTCTCTTGCAGCAATACAAGCCAGCAGAGGAGCTCACGGCTGCGGCAGCAAATCAGCTGTGGGACCAGGGATGCTCGCAGGGCACAGACGGGGGGTACGGGAGGCACATTCAGGATGGGGCTTGGCAGTCTGGCAGTGCAGGGCTCAGGGCCTGCAATTAGACCGTGGCAAGGAAAATCGGTAAGCGGGAATTGGCCTGGAGTTTCCTGAGTGTTATCTAGTGCCTGGCAGGGAGACTGAAGAGAGGAGAGTCTGAAACACCCCCTGGGCTGGCAGCGAATGGCACCTTGCACCCTGAGCTTGAAAGGTCAGCACGGTGGCTGCATGGGGCTGAGGGGAGACAGGGTGCTGGGAAGAAGTTGAGACAGGAGGGGAGAGAAGAGCCTTGTGCACAAAACAGAAGTTCAAAGTGCAAAAGTAAGACAAGGAAATATTTTACATCTTTTATTACTGCACCTGAAAAGGCTGGACAGAGAACAGTATTGAGAAATAGTTGCACTGGGAAAATCTGCAGAACTTTTATCCTGGCACCATGCCACCACTGGAAGCCATGCTCTGGTGTCTAACCCCAGCCACTGATGTAGCATTTCAGAAAACAAAACTCCAGGTGTCCTGGCTGCCTTGCAGTTGGCCAGTGACTCACTGCATCCCAGACCCAGCACCTACACCTTCTGCTCACACTTGCTTTAAAAGGAAAAGGGGTCAGTGACCTGGCCTTCGCAGTGCTTTCCCCACTGCTTGCCTGGTCACAGTGGCTCTCTGGAGAAATCACCAAGGACAGGAGTAGTGATGATGGGTTTGGAAGAGAAATTCAGACACTCCTGTGCTTGGTTTTCCCTTCTCTGCCCGTTCCCACCAAGGCTGCCAGAGGGGAGTGCAGGAGCAGCTCATGGGATACAGGGAAGCTTTTTGGAGTAAAAGGTTTATTCAGATGAACAGGGGTGGTGTGCGAGCTCATCTCTCAGGGATTGAACACAGCATATGTCTACAAGGTCACTGTTCCACGTGTCAGGGCTGGGCTGGTTTTGGTGACCATTCCCCTCAGCGGTGGCCAGAACCATTCCTGTGTCATGCAGCACCTATAACTCATGGAAATAAAGCACGTCCAACCCCCCTTCGAGACATGTATTCTATATGAAAATTTGGTTTATTACTGCCAGACCCACAAATCTGGATCTGCTGTGTAATTCTACTGGCGTCCATCAGTCAGACAGACACATTTAATGAGAATGAGAATTTATATCGCTGCTTCCTATATTGGCTACTGCCAAAGTGCAATTGACAGTTAAAATCTTCCTTTGCCAAGAAAATTGTCCCTGAAAGAGTGCTGGCATTTCAGTGTTTCAGGAGAGCAAATGCATGGATATAGGGATGCCTCTTTGGTGGGTGCAATTGTCCTGTGGTGGATACAGAAACAGGCTGACTGTCCTGTGTAGGCAGGCGGGGGATATGTAGACAGTCAGCAGAATAGATAGAAATGTATAATGGATGATCTTGCTCAGCGCTTGGGAATGCATGTTCCCCGGTCTTCTCAGGAAGCAACATGTTTGATTTCCTCCAGCTATTTTTTTAAAGTGCTGTGTTGTGACTATTGACACGTTTAGGTGTATTTGCATCAGCTCTAGTGGTGGGGGCAGGGGAGACTTTTCCAGATGCATGCGGCAAATCAGGTGCCTGATTCTCATAGAGCAACACAGCTGAAACTCCCCCTTTCCCTTCATTCTCCTTACCCTTTCATCAAAAACCTTTGCTGCTGTCCTGGCTGCTAGAGAAGTCAGTCAGGGTAAGTAGGAAAAGGTGCCATGGTGTTTCAACACATGGAAATGTCTCCTGTTTGTCAGAGAAGCATCCGTGCACTAGGTCTCTTCCCTGCACAGGGTACCCCTGTTGTATCTCGCATTACATTTGTCCACATGGGATTGACCCATGTCAGCTAAAGCCATCAGCTCCCTGTGACTGCACATTCAGGTGTACCACTTCCAGCTGTGACCAGGACAAGTGCCCTCATGCTCTGGTTACATGGTGCACACCAGCAGCAGGGTGCATTTTCCCCAAACAAGGAGGGGATTTGTGTTTCAGGAGGCCCAATACTAAGGGATGATTTTGCTTCTGTGCTATGCACTTCCTCCTTTCTATTTAAAACAGACGTCTTGCCCTTTGAACCCTTCAAGAATCAAAAATAGAAAAGAGGCCGAGGGTCTTTTGAAATTATCCCAGTTTTGCTCGTTGACTGAATTTAGTAACAGTTTCTCTGGAGTAAAGAAACTCTGGCTGCCTGGATTTTGAGCCAGACAAGAGACCAAGAAAACAACCTTTCTGTCCAAAGTCAGTTTGGACCAGGATCCTACTTTTTCTGCTGACAGATACGTTTTCTGGCATAGAGAAGGTAGTTGGCATGCGCTCTTCCTGCTTTACTGAGGAGCAGAGGTCACGGGGAACCAAAAGACCAAAACTGCATTCGATAAGACCCATCAGTGCCTATACTTTAATCTGATGCTGAGCCACTACACTGCAGGTAATATTACTGGCAAAACCCACACATATATGGCCTCTGTAAAGAAAATGGTGTAGCAGTTTTTGCAACTCGGAAAGTATACCTTGTGGGTGGTTGCCTAGCCTAAGCCATCCTCTGCATAGCACCAGTTCCTCACCATGGGAGACTACAGTCAACTCTCTCTGACAAACAACTCTGTGTTGGCAGTTCTTGAGCAACATCACTGGTAAAATGCTGAAATGCCAAAAACTCATTCTCAAAAGTGCTGAGCATCCTCATTTCCCTTTTATTTAAATGGGAGCTGAAGGCACGCAGCACCTTGCTGGATTTGGCCCTGTGTCAGCAGATATTGCCTGATCTTCTCTGATGGGCTGTCAAGATTGTCCCTTTTTCCATATCTTTTTTTTTCCAAGGAAGAGATTTGCCTATGATTTCAACTTTGGGAAGGCAAACTAAGGCAAAAGCTATTCTTCCGGAGACAGAGAAGAGAAATTGCAGTTTCCTTTCTGTATGTTTTCAGTGTTTGCAGCTCTAAGGGTCCATATTAAGTGACTAGGAAAAAAAAAAAAAAAAAAAAAGGATGCTATTCCAACAGTGGAGCAAATTATTCTTCACAAACACAGCTAATTGAGGCTGTGGGGTTGCAATAATTCATTATAGATGGGCATCAGAGGAGAATAAAATGTGTCTTCCAGCCTACTGCTAACACCAAAATTAGAGGAGCCAGGGAAGTACAAGAACTAAACCTGCCTGTCTCCTGAAAAAGGGTCCTTATTCAGTGGGAGGGGAAGATTCCTGCCTGCTGGGTCCTTTTTACAGCTCAGCAGCCCTTCTGCCAAGTGCCCACGATCAATACCTGAAATGTTTAGCACCACGATCCTGGTGAGGTTTTGTCTGCTGGTGAACAGAAATCAGATGCACGCAAACCAGAGGTGAGCGTGAGGACGGTGATGCCACAGCGTGCCTCAACTGTTGAAGCACAGGGCTCCAAAATGCAAAGCTGCCAGGGGTACGCCGGCATTTTTTAAACCTGTGAGTTGCTCTTATTGGAGGACAGAGCCTGGTTACATTGTGTTCCCCTGGGAAATTCCCTGCGGCAGGAAGGCGGTAGAACTACTGTGGTTATAACTTTGATATCCGAATGAATATCTGCTAGCCTCAGGCAACTGGGCTTCTGTTAATTTTGACCAGGGAGCATGATACACTGTGGCAAGCCGTGTCACTTAGGATTGTGTCTGCTTAGACATGATGCCTCTGAGTAATGTAATTTATATTTCATGCACAATTGAAGCAGCTAATGGTATAATTCTCCAAGGGGGAAACAAGTTGTTACAGCATTAATTACATTGCAGTTGCCTTTTTTTTTTTTTTTTTTTTTGCCACCCTGCACCAAGCGCTTTTGAGCCATCAACTTGACGACAGCAATAGTTGGTACCATGTAAAAGGGTCTTTGCCCCGGCAGCCCCTGGGGAGGCTTTGGCCCTTCCCCTTCGGGCTGGCAGCCCCACGCCCCGGCAGCCCCTGGGGAGGCTTGGTCCCTTCCCTTGGGGGCTGGCAGCCCCATGGTCTCGGCGGAGGGCTACCGTGCCCCTGGCCTAGGCAGCTGCTGGATGGCAAGGGTAGGCTGCCTCTTGGGTGTGCAGCCCAAAACTGCAGCTCGGTGCTGGGGCACCAGCTTTGGAGAAGCAGCCAGGTGTGCTGAAATAGCATCAGAGAATTCAGGAGACAGCGCTGATCCTGGTCATCTCAAGAAGTGGTAGATAATTAAGTCTGGGTTTTGGAGGAGGGATAGCTGAGTGCCTGTGTGTCTGTGTCCTCTGTGGCTCTCTGCAGTGACTGTGACTGCTAGGGAGCAAGGGTAACTTCAGAAGTGTGGGAAGAGTGTACAGAAGTGATAAAAACTCTTCTGTTGTCCCTGTTAGCCTGGCTTTCCCCTCCATGCAGCAGCCACAGAGCGGGTGCCCTGCCTTCCACCTCTCGGCAGCACTAACAGGAAAGTATCCACAGAGAAGATGAGCACAACCCTACCAAAGCAAAGCAGCACCCAGGTGTCACAAGGAGGGGGATTTGTTTCTGGGGAAGAGCAAGTGGGAGTCTGGTAGGTAGGAGCCTCACCCTGTCTCAGAGGCTGGGTGTCAAAGGGTGCTGGGGGCACCCAGGCACTGGGAGCAGAGCTGAGGCAGACAGTGATAAGAAGATGGCTCAGCCAGAGGGCCGCAGTGCTGTTCCGGGGCGAAAGCCCTTACAACCAGAGCTCAGCCTCCGGATGGCATTTGGGAACTGCTGGCTGTGTGTGGCTCTGGGCTACAATGGGTGTTTCTTTTTCCAGTTTGCCTACGGCATCAAAAACCGCAGAGCTAGCAGCTGAGATAGGAGAAGGTGTAAAAATAGTCACAGCTACATACCACGATATGCCTAGGCTGGATGTCACCCGAGTGTGCACTGCCATCAAAAAAAAGAGGAGAGAAGGGGAATGGAAAGGGCAGGAATTACACAACTTAGGCTGTTATGAGAAGTCCTGCATTAAAAATAAAACTCTGTGTGTGTGTTTTGGCCCGGCGGCACGTCTGGGAGGGAGCGCAGCATGCTGTACTGCCAAGTGTGAGGCTGGGATCAAGAGGAACATCTGTGTTCGGGCTTCCCACACTGTCAGGGGACTGGCAGGGTGGTACAGACAATGCCTCTAATCAGGAGGAGAAGGAGGGCAGTGTGACAAGGTGGCCTAGGGAGGTGGCCTTCACCTACGCTTAGAGCAGTGCCCATAGCAGCAAGCATTGCATGCACTGAGAGCCAGCCACTGTCTTTGTGGTAAGAAGCTGGTGGCCCAGATCACAGTTGCTGCAGAGTCCCAGGGAGGATGCTAGGGAGCATTTGTGCTCCCCATACTTGGGCACTAATTTTGTTCAATCGTTTATATCAAACTCTAAAGGAACTGAGTGAAGATCCTTATGGAAAATGATGCTGCATATCTATGCAGAGATATTCCAAGCATACCATGGGACATAAGATGTGAAGGAGGGAGAGATGGAAAATTATTTATTCACGGAGAAATGCAGCTTGTAGAAAGCCAAGATTATTCAGTTCAGATGAAGTTTAAACTAGAAAGCAGCTTTGGCAGGAAAAATGTGAAGAAATTGTTTCTAAAAATTCATTAATATCTAACTGTTTCACATAGCCATTTCCAAAAGGAAATAACTGTGGGGAAGAGAAATTCAAGTATAGTTCCCTGGGGGACTCAAGGACCATTCTCCACAGGGAGGAGCATAAACGCATATACATAATGTGCCCTCAAAGTGGTTAAATATTAGCATATTAATTATTCATTGATGTGGGACTCCACCTTCCCAAGTGGATGTTCTCCCTCCAAGACTGTCATGTCAGGTCTGACATGCTCTGTCCCTGACTCTGTGGGGGTGCTGTTATTTGCACAGGAGCCCATGAGAAGACACAGTAATCTCCATCCCTCCAGGATGTGCTGCTGGCTAATAGCTGGGCACTGTCCAGCAGGATGAAATACTGTGTTTCGATCTCTTTCTGCAGCAAAGCAACAACTGAACTCCACTCTGCAATATTTTCACTGTGAAACTTAATCCACCATTTTTAGCTTCTGGGGTATTTGGGGTGTCTTTGCACTGTTCTGGTGACAGCAGCAGAGATGTATCTTTAGTTCCTGGTGAACCCAGTTCCAGATCCATTATCCTCATAAGGAGTGAGACTCTTTTTTCTAGATCTTCATATAAATCCACAACAATTCAAGGGGAGATTGGAAATAGATATACTCCTGCATGTTAAAACCTTTTGGCTGACTGAAGCATCTCATGGCACAGGCAGGAAGATGGGTATAGACAGATTGATGTTTGCTCCAGCCATGCTTGAGGCTGGATAGACGCAAGCCACCTCCAGCCAGGGAGCCAGATAACCACGGGTGAGCTTGGGCCCAGCTCCAGGCTCATGGAGGACCTGGCTGCTACCACAGCGTCTGAGCCAGCTCTGAGCATCCACCCAGCAAGCCTGTGTTTGGCTGTAGTCCCTCACAGCTCCAGCACGGACCCAAAATGCTGGTCGCCCACTGAGATCCACTGGACTTGTTGCTAAGTAAAAGTTTCAGCAAAAGCCAAGTCCTGGGGTCTCTGCACTTTTTCTTTTTTTTTTTTTCTTTTTTTTTTTTGTTATTACAGATAATTCATGTCAGGCTTAGGGGGCCTTCTACAGCCCATCAGCTTGGGAAATCAGGCTAGTGATGTGGCGAACCCCCACATGGTCTGAGGTTGCTGGCTTTAGGCATTAGGGATTTCTTTTGCAGTTTGTTTAAAATCCGAGCTGGAAGCTACAGTTTAGAGGTGGAGCTGAATTTCTGCTTAATCTCCACTTGCAAGAAAAGTGTCATTTTTTTTTTTTCCTTAAGCAGTGATGTAATTACAGGAAGAACAAGGCAGATTTGCTGTTCTGGGAGCTGCTGGTGTATATCTGGGCTTCCACAGAGAAGGCTGGGTATTGCTATGAAGCTGTTCCAGAAGAAATGTCAGAAATACACTTCTACTGATGAATAGGCAGAAGCCACACTTTCAGATTCGAATATTTACCTGCCCTGCCATACAACCCAGCTGCTGCTGTGTCCAATATATAATAATCCAATCCATTTTAATATCCTCCTGCTCTGCAATAGCCAGGACTCCCTCCATTTGGAAGAAAGGGGATGCATTAACATTCATATAGTAATCCACACACCCTCAGCACAACTATAGCTGCTGTTGTATACCCATGGACCTGGGTCAGGGCAGGACTTCACATTGCCTTCACTTCCCCTAAAATTCAGAGGTGTTTGGTTCCAAGATCTTCCAGGGCTCCATTTTCCATATCATACATTCTGATCCCAGCCGACCCTCTGTACCATGCTTTTTGAGCCCTATGTTGCAGCCTGCCCACTGTGTTGTGAGCATCCTGCAAACCACACTCACGCAGCCTCAGCTGCGACTGGCCAACAAGCTGAGCAAGTTGTGCTTGTGGGAAATGGTCCAGAAGGAGGGGGAGGGGGGCTGTGGCACTGCCCTCGGAGCATGAGCTGTGGGAGGGGACCACTCACAAAACTGAGACTCGTCGAGGCTGCTAGTGGTGGGCACTACTGCATGGCCTGGCATCCCCTGCCCATCCTCACACAAGAAGCCACAGTGGAGGCTGGTCCATTCCCAATAGGTTCAGAGGAACGTGCACAGGCTGTGCTGTACATAAGGCTGCAGCAACCTGTCTTTGCCCTTTACAGTCCTGGTCTTCATGTGTAACCTCCCATGCTGGGGTAAATCCAGCCCCACCAGCAAGCTGGGTCTCCTTGTTCCTTGCCCACCTCATGAGACCACTTCATCTTCAGACAGCACAACAGTGCCAGCGTCCAGCTGGAGAGGTGCCAAAAGCGTGCAGGGAGTTCTGCTCACATCTGGGAAGGCTGGAAAAAAGCATCCAGAAATAACGAGAATTTAATAAGAAACCTCGTGAGGGCTGGCACTGCAACCCTTCTACAAACCAGCAGAGTTCAGATAAGCTTTGACGAAGCATCCAAATTCTCTTTTAATTTCAGCCTTTTCTTGCTTCTGGCTCAGCACCAGCCTGGCAAGAGACACAGCAGAGGGGATGGAAAAGAAGGCAAGAGTGTGCCTGGTGACTAGAAACCCTACACCTTTACACATGTTGAAATGATTTTTGCCCCAGCCTTGGGCCACATTGTGAAACAAGCATCCATGCCTCCAAATGCTCCCAAGAAAGTAAATGGTGACATATTTGTGTTTAACCAGAAAAAACTTCTAGCCAGGCTTTCTCTCAAAATTAAGCAGGTTTTGTGTTGCTCGTGAGCATTAGTGTTCAGGAATGGTGGACTGACCCTCTCAGTTGGTGTATAGGCTGGTCCTGCCACCCTCAGTGACGGCCTGATCCTGCAACAACCCATCTTCCCATGACCCAACAGTTATGTAAATATTTGCTTCATATCCTAATGCAAGTATGAGATTGAGTAAAAATCTGGAGGCAAATCAAAGAGTGCACCAGTTTAGCCATCACAAAACAGGGTGAAGACCAAGGTCAAACGGCCTTTGGCAGCTGCTGGATGTGGATTCATCAGACACGCAGGAGAAGCTCTTGGCCTGTATGTCCATTTGTATTTACCAAGCCTATCCATAATGGTTAAGCAATTCATCAAGAAGTACCCTAAAACCACATAGTCATTTCACAACAAATGTCACAGCTTTCTGATGGTCTTATAATCCTTGCTAGATATACGAGCATTCCTTCTTGTGGCTCAGATGGAAGTTAGGCTTTGGATTGGTTACGCATAGCCCTACCACTGACATACGATCTTCTGCTAGGGTAAAGATCTCAGCAGGGAAAGAAAAACAAGACTCCAGCAGAGAGTTCCTGCAGCTCTGGCCAAGCCTCCATCCGTGTTGAACTGGGATGGACACATATATATCAGCAATCCAGAAAAATTAAAAAAAGAAAAACATGAGCCCCATTGGTGGCATGCTGCCCAATCATAGAAAAGTGCAGGAGAGCTTGAGGCACACCTGCAGACCTGGGAGAGGTCTGAGACCAGCCAGACAGTCCAGACCAGCAATTCACAGGACTCTTAAGAAAGGATATTTGGCAAGAGCCAAAAAAAATATCCCTCCTGTGCCCACAAACTGATCCCAGATGAGTCCACTTCATGCAAGGATCACCTTGTGTCATATCACCAAAGCAGCAACGCTGGCTGCTGCACAGACAGCAATCCCTCCAGATTTAATGCCACAGCCATATGTAATGACACACACGGTTCATCACAGAGGCAGGTAGCAGGGCCCTTCGCTCTCATTCATATGAACATAATGCCCACAGCAATGCAACACATCAACATTTTTAGAGCCAGCAGTTTGACTTTCATTGCTCTGTTATTTTTAATCGTTTTAATCTGCTTTTTTAGCATTCTACTTCTCCCTTTTACTTCAAAACAAGACAAAAAGTATTCAGCCACTAATAACTCTGTTTTTAATGGCTTGAAAAATAATGAAGGAACATTAAGCAGTTCCTGAACCTTCCGGAGCATTGGTATTTTTAAAGATAAGATTGATCAAAGAGGCTGTGAACTCTAATGGAGATGGATTGGCTCAGCGCAGTAATGCCAGCACAGAGGCCAGTTCCGCATGGATCCCAGCCTCTTCCTTTCATCTGCTATGCACTCCAGTGGCCAAAAACTCTTTGCTGAAGCAAGACTCTGCCAAGTACAAAAAGTCCCGCGTTTCTTATAAAGGCCCAGGGATAGGGAATTCATTTTTATATCAGCTGATTGTTTGTGCCGCTGCTTTGCTGCACGCAGGGGATGGAAAAATCCTCTCCCTAAAGCTGCTCTCACGTGTCTAAGCCGTCCCAGCCTAAGAGGCCACCACGCCTGCATTGCAATGCAGGCAGTGCAAGGGAAGCAGGAGAGGAGATTTTAGGACACTGATTGTGGTGCTGAAGCACACAAGCCGCTTCTGCTGTGAATCTGGCCAGCCTCCCAGCGAAGCAGGGCTTGGCAGCCTGTGCTGCAGGGTGATGGCAACGGCCCACACAGGAGGCAGCGTGGCTCCCAAGCCAGCCTCTGCGCCGGCGGAGAGGCCAGAGGCCAGTGAGGACTCTGCCTTGCCACCACTACCTAGGGACCCTTCGCGGCTCGCTGCTCCTGCCACAACCTCAGCCAGGACCCGTGCATGCAGCTTGTTATGGAGCAATGGCTTGGCGTGCCTGGATTGCCTGGCTTTCTGTCTGCTCATGCCTGAGAGGAGTACAAGCATCCCAGAGGGAATTTTTTGTTTGTTTTCCTTTTTTTTTTTTTTTTTTTTCTGGGGCAGGGAGACAACAGTTTTATAGCAGCCTGTAAATCTGGTGGCACAGGAGGGACCTGTCTCAGACACCCTGTTCTTGCCAGAACTGAATGCATGAGCTGTGATGGCTAAATGAGGTGAAAGCCACCCATTTTCTATTTCAAGGCAGTGCCAGGACTTTGACAGGGACAATTGTTTTGGCAGGGGACCCAGCTCTGCATCTGTCAGCTCTTTAAAACCCGCCCCACTATCTTTCCCTGTGGCAGTGTGGTTTCTCCTCCCAAGGTGTATCTGGATGAGCTTGTGGATGCAGAGCAGGCTGACAAGTTTAGGAGCAGCAAGGTGAGGAAGGAACTGGCATAAAGATCTTACTTATGAGGGAGAATAACCAGAAAAGTGTCTCATGGGACTTGCCAGGTATGCAATTTGCACAAGCTTTCCATAGAAGGAGCCTGGACCCAAGGGTTTGAAGACCCAAGGGGGAGACCCAGAGATGGGCTGAGCAACCAGGTGCTGGGGGGAGCCACCAGCCTCAGCTCAGCTGCAGGCAGCTCTGCAGGACACCAAGCCCTGATCTCCAAGGGCTCCTTCCCCCACCAAGGAGAGCTCTCTGAAAGATGGCTCACCAGATGTTCCCTGCTGGCAAAGCTTCGGCACCAAAGCTCAGCTGCAAAGCCTCCACACGCAAATGCTGCTGCTTCTTTATATCCCCCAAGTCTGTAAACCTTGTCAGGGGATAGCCTTTACACTCTAGATTTAAGGTGATGTAGCGGCTATAAATATTGTGCTTTGAATAAAAGAGTTGTGAATACTAGATGAGTCCATTTATCGTTAAATGTCATATTTAAATGCTTTAACACTCCATGTCCCAGGTGCTGCACCAGCAGGTGAGAGTGCGCAGCAGTTTTGTTGTCAGCGGGCAGACACTGTTGCACAGGTAGGATGAGGAGGCCACAGAGGGAGGTGGCTGTGCTGTAAGGTTTTGCCAGCACAGCCATGTCACACACAAAAGTAAAGGAAACACCTTCCTGACCTGGCAGTGTGCCAGCACGGTCTCTTTCACAGGTCCACATCCTTCAGACAGACTAAACCTTGCATTGGTGCAGCCCAGTACAAAGCCCTGGCTGGCCTGAAGTCTCATCACAGTGGTGCTCGCTCTTCACCAGTGCCTGCTAATTATGGTGATACTGATGATGGGGAAGCTATAGCTGCCTGCCTAATTAAGCCACAGTGGAAAAGTCATTCAGCTACCCTGCTACTGCTCCTTCGCTTTGCATTAGTACCTCGCTATCACAATGGTAGCACTTTATAAATAAGCAAGGTGCACGCAGATTAGTGTGCCTTTTATTCCTGCCATCATTATTTTTCATTTTGGAGGCTAGTATTTATTTGTGATCTGTTTTTATAACTCCTGCTCTTCTCCAGCTACTTTAAGAGTGTGGAAGGAAAGATTTGATGCTCCTGAAGCAGCACAATTAGCCCTGTCATGCTAATAACCTAAAGGAAACAAATAAATACTGGAAATTGTGACACTTTGGAAATTCCCTTGTGCTGTGGAGAGAAGGCCTCCTGGTCAGGTACATTGATTTTTCTTCTGAATCTATCCACGCAGGAATCAAAGACAGGACAAAACACTATTAAGTCAGCAAGCAGAATGCAGTAAATAATGAGTGAGCAGGAGAGGACTGAGGCTCTATGCTGAATGAGTCCACATATAAATTGTGGTGGACTGTGCATCTCGGCATCACTGTGACACTGTCTCTGGACCTCAAGGGAAACCCAGACAGGTAACAGGAACTAGAAAAGCCATTTGGGACTCCAGATGCTTCGCATGTTGTATTTGTTGAGGAAGCAGAAGTAAACTCCTTCCTCCTCTCCACAAGAAGTCCTGCTGCTCTGGAAACCCATGTGGATAAATAGCACTGTGGCTGCTGGAGCACACAGAGTATGTCTGTGCCAGGCGAAGGCTCTAGCACAGGGGAAGTTACACTAGGGAAGCAGGGATTCTACCAGAGGGGTTTACCTACTGGAACTGTGCCAAATCACTCTGCCATCATAGCATTGCTGCTATACCTCTGCTGGTGAAGCACTTTTCCTTGTGTAGAGATGCTGTCTGTCCTAGGGCTTGTTTGTGAAGGAAGGAGAAGAGAGGGTCCAATAGATGAAAGCTTTCCACAGAGCAGCAGGAGGGAGAAGGGAACCCTTTAGATTTTGCTCTTCTCTGCTTTTGTCATCTTCAACACTCTGTGTACTTCATCACATCAGCTTCCTCCAGAGTTCAGGGGAGCTAATCAAGTACATAAAATGCTTTGTGTGATCAAGTATTTTCAGGGCCAGGGTCCTGGTTAAGTGATGCAGGGAAATCAGAGAAGAGATGAGGCCCTTGCTTGAAGACACATCCCTGGTCTAACATCTCATCTGCTTCTCATGCTTTGGCCCACACAGAGCTACAGCACTGGCATCCCATCAGGAGGACACTTCAGAGCATCCCTGGAAAGCACCAAGCACTGCTTGTGACTCCCAGTTGCCAGTTCTTGTGATTTAATCACCAGCCTTACTCTTCACCATAACCGCATGCAGCAAGAATCTCAGCCTTCCTTTTCTGGAACAGAAATCTCTCTTGCCTTCCCTGTTACAAAGAAAACTCAAAAAGATGAGTTTCATTTTCCTAGGCCAGAAATCTAAGAGTGCCAAAGAACTGGTGGTCACAGGGAGCACCTTTCTGAAAAAAATCTCATGTGTTAACTGACTTGATGGTTTGGGACACAGATGTACGACATTTGGGCCCTGGGATGGACCAGCAATACTGAAAGAATATGCTGTCTAGTGCGTTTGAAAGAAAGCTGTGTTTATTCACATTGAAAACAGAAAAATGAGAAAGTCTGGAAGTCAATGAGAAAAATGTGATCTCAATTTACATTAGCTCTGGGAAGCAGTGGCAGTTACTGGCCTTGTAGATAGGCCAAAGGCTCTTTAGTGTTACTACTGAGGTTACACCAGTGCCGGTTTGAAAAGGCAGCTCAAGACAAGCTTTTCCTCTTAGCTACTCCTACAGCAACTGGTGTGAGCATCCAGCTCTGCTCCTGCCTTGAATTCATCTTTGCCCGCTTCTTGGCCCTTCCTTTCTTTCCCTTCTCTCTCCCTCCCTCCCCCCCCCGCCTTATCCCCTTCAGTACCCTTAGCAATGGGCAGAGCACCCCAGGGTTATTGTCAGCCCAGTGCATGGTGTGGAGGGGAAGTTTGATTCAATGCAACCTCTTCTGAGACCTGAGACCCAGAGCACCTCTGGCAGCTGTTCAGCCTTTAGCCCACCCTGCCTCTGCCCCCTGCACTCTTTGTGCTGGCCCTGGGGCATTCAGGAGAGTGACTGGTCTTTTGGCCAAGGAGGGAACAGGGAAAGCTCCTCCTGGCCTGTGCCTAGGGCCCTTATTCTTCCTCGTGTTGGGGGACCACGGACACGGGTCCCAGATGCCCTGACCCCCAGTAGTGCCATAGGGGTGGTTTAAGCCACTTTTCTCTGTTGGTGGAGACAGAAGAAGACATGAACAGGGACTAGTAGATGCCATTTGGCTTGGGTACATCACTCGTAGAAGGCAAGAAGCCACATGGTCCTGTGACGGTGATGTCTTGAGTCATTCCTACTCTTGGCATATTTGCAAGCTGGTCAATAACTCAGCACCTGGGATGATGCACAACAGAGACACCCACATTCCCTGTAGTTTGAAAATTAAGTTGCGGAGGTCAGTTCTCAAGTCATCTATTAGAGTGTACTGCAGCCAAATGTATGTTGCTTTCAGGCTCAATCTTTACTGTTTGAAGGAAGAAAAAAGAAGAAAAGACAGCAGCATGCAAAAATAAAACCCAAAAGAGTATACAATGCAGAGTAACTTATACCATAAAGTGGCCATGGCAAGCCTTGAGAAAGAAACTTCAGGTGTGTTGAAGTGAAGGTGTGGGACTTTGAATCCAGATGTCATCTCCCACACTTATCTTACACCAAATGGTCAGGAAGGACTTGTTACAAGACACTACTGAGGTCTTCCCCCACAGCGCCAGTGGCTACAAAACACCTCCCCAGGCAGAGCATCCAGTGAAGTTAGGTGGCACGGCATCAGTCTGCCACCTCACTCATGGAGCGAGATGGAGTTGTCATACTAAAAGAAGGGCCAGACTTGAACTTCAGAGCTGCGAATATCCCTGTTTCTCAGGGAGCTGTGGAAACAGCCCCTCTTATCTCAGCCTTACTGGTGCTGCTTCCAGATGCTAATGCTTGAGACTTCTGCACATCAGTGTTTCTGTCTGCCTGGCCCCTAGCCAGGCTTCACTCCCTCCCTAGTCTCTAGCTCTTGCTTCTCAAGTATTTCTGAGCAGAAAAGGTCACTTTCTATCTTGTGAACTGGTATTTGGACTCAGAGGATGTTACTTGTTGGTCCATTTCGATGCCAAACCCAGGTGAGCTGCAGCTGGGCTTTTCTGGTGATAAACAGCAGTGACACTGACAACAAGTGCCCTGGCACTTACAGAAGTGACTTCTGCCACACCGTACCCTGATTTTTAGGGGGATCATTATTAAACTGCATTTGGAAAAAGTAGAGTGACAGTTCTCATGATGCAATGATTTTCTGCTCTAGTAAAAGGGGCATGGAAACAGGAATATGATCAAGGAACTCCTTGTTTATCCAATTAGAAATCCCTGTACAAAAGAGAGCAGGTAGGAAAGCTGAAGGAGTCTAGAGCAGCCTCCAAGCAGGAGCAGCAGAGGCATGAAGATATGGGCTATTTTCAAATGGAGGTTGAGACATACATGAAATGGTTCACGTGCTTTGCAGCAGAAGGATGTTGCTGCCTGTGCACCAGGAAAGCCTGTTCTCCTCTGCACGGGTGGTGTTTGTCAGGAAATGTTAGGCACTAAAATGGCATAGGGGATCTACCAGTTCAAGATGAATTTTTTTATCAGTGAAATGTCTTGTGGATCTAGGCAGAGTGTGAGGATCCTGCTTCAAAATAAGATAGGCAGGGCCATCCCCTCATGGATATGAGCCTCTGGTCCAAACTGGGAAAACAGACTTGAAGCTATTTTCTTAATCCCAGCTGGGTCTGCAGCCTTTCTTGAGACATTTTTCTGCTTTCCTTGCTGAGAGGGAGAAGAGGAAAGGTTCTAGACATCAATATTTTCAGGCCCAAAATAATCTCATCCTGTTCCATGCCCAGCTCCAAATCCTGGCTGTGAGATGGGTAGCACCATACCTTCAAAATGTTCCCTGATTTTGGATGCCGTGTGGACTGTGTGCATGGAAGATGCTGACAGTGCACCTCCTGTCACACATGACACACCTCCAGTCAATCCCCACGTAACTGCAGCCAGGACATTCTCTCTCTCCACCACCCTTTTCCTAGAGCTAACCAGCATGGAGCCGTGCACAGAAAGCCATTACTGACTTTATCCCTCATGGAGGCTCAACCCCTTAATCTCTGCCCCTGGGCTTAACCTGGGCAGGGAGAGTCCTATCCAGGTTAAACACCTCCTTGCAGAGGTGTTAACCAATGAGTAAAACACCTCCTTGCCCCTGTAGGGAAGCAAAGCTCCTCTGCACAGCAGGCTGTAGCAGCATTACGAGATGGGCTGGCGCAGACCCAGGAGCACAGTGCCGTGGCCTTCACACCAGGCAGCCCGGGGCACACGGTGTGTCACCAGCACAGCCCTTTTCCTCCGCTCCCTGGGGCCCCGGCTGGCGGGGAAGCCCCTCTGCCTGGCTGCTAATGCCGCTGCACATGCATTTTGTTTTTTAAACTGTTGCTCACAAACAAAAGTGTTCAGATGAAAAATAAACCTCTTAAAAATCCCAGCCTATTCACTCCTGGCAGTCTGGTATTCCTTCAAACTGTCAGACTTAGCAGATTGTTTACTGGAAACGGTTCAATTGGCAGGACCTTCTGCTGTGCAGATGAAATTTTAAAATCCCATTTCTTGTTGCGCACAGAGTCTCTCTTTCCACTACATGGCTTCACAGAATTATTATTCACTTGTTTCCCATTGAATCAAAAAATACCCTCTTTTTTCATTTCTGTGGTAAAAATGTGCAAGGGATATTAGCCCTCATACCTTAGGATACAAGCCAAAAGCTAAGTGCTAGGGCTGAAGAGGAAACTTTCCCTGACGGGCACAGTAAGGCAGAATAGTGAATTTTCCCAAAGCATCCCACCTGGCCAAAATGGGGAGTCGTGCTGTTTGGTTAGACAGGCAAGTGGTGCCCCTAGGTGAATGCTTGCCAGTCACCAGCAGGAAAGGCTACTTTTCTAGTAACCAGCGAAAATGCTAAAAGGAAAATGCCCCGCTGCTGTGGTGGTGACTTTGTTAGTTGCCCGTTAGGTGGTTCACAGCTGCACATACCTTCCAGGCAAGATGTCTTCCTCTCAGGCCTCATACCTCTGATCTCATATCCCTCATATCTGCTTCCCTCAGGCAATGCTGGTGTCCAGCAAGGCTTGGAGTTGTGTGGGATTTGTGTCCAGAACAATACACAGTAGGGTGATAAGTCTGACCCAGAAGACCCTGCTCTGGCCTCTCTCACCTGACACACTTACTTTAAGGATGCCAGGATTCTGGGGAAGGTGCCAAAGCTGCCTACTCCTCTGACACTGTTTTTTCCACACATTGCTGGTTCTCAGTCTGCTGCTGACAACTTTCCTTATGATGGCGAACTTTAAAAAAATCCATTTCCAAATAGCATTCCCTCTGCAGCAGTCCATGATGAGGAGCCACACCTGCACATATCTCTCCCTTGCCAAGTGTAGGAAGTGGCGCAGGATTTCCATCGACACCCACTGCTCACATCTCACTAACCTGAAAATTGTCTTCTCCTGTGCCAGTGTCAAGCAAGTTGTTCCAAGAAGCAATTATTCATGCACACAATGAAATGACCTCCAGAGGTGGGCCTGGTGTGCTGTTCCTAGTCATTAGCAGATGTTATCATAGCCTTTAACCACTCTGTCAGCAGGTGGAGCAACTTTCCTTATCCTCAGGCAGACTTCTCACCATTAACCCAACCGGAGCTCCTGTTCCCCTTGCTCGCAGCTGCATCTCATGACTGGATAGATTGCACCCCGCAGCCTTACCCTTACTGTGGTGGTCCTTCATGGGCACCTACAGTCCCTGTGCATTGTATGATCCATGCTGCTGTTGTCCCAGCTTGGTGGGAAAGCTGTCCAGAGCCAGCCTCTCTATTTGACAAGTGCTTTCTGATGTTAATAAAACAAACAGCAGTGCAAACCTGGAGACTTAACAGGGCAAAACCACCCAAACAAACAACAATTAACACACCTAGCCCCAAGCCTCTGACATTACTTCTCTCTCCTGCCACAGGGGACACTGAGGCTCACTGAGCATGTATTTGGGTTGTGTGGAAAATACCATGTCTCCCAGTACAGGGAGAGAATGATTAACACAAAGGTAGGGACTGAGAAGCATAAAACATCATGTTTTGCAACTTCTAGCCTCTATGCATGGATGAGATGGAACTGGGGAGCTTGGGTATGTCCCATGGAACCAGTGATGTTGGAAACGGAGCTAGCGTGGTTTGTGGCGGTTCATTTCTCACACTACAGAATGGAAGGTGATCCTCTCCACAGTGGGAGGCAGGTAAAGAGGGGCTAGGAGGGCATTGCTAGCAAAACTGGCTGCGGTCAGGAAGAGGCACAGGACAGGGTGTGCCATGGGAGAGCCACCTGCTTGGTGCTGGGTCTGAGGGTAGCTGGGCTTGCTCCAGAAAAGCTCCACCAGAACTGTGCAGGCACACCTCTTATTCTTGCCAAAGTAGCACAATTTTTTTTTTCAGCTGTGTTTTGGGGTGGGAATGGTCTTGTTAACCATCAGTTTGTACTTCTTCTTGCATATAGGCAGTTCTTATTTTAGCTCCCACACAAAAAGCTCCTCACCAAATCGAACATTATTCCCTTCTTTCCCCATTCAGGCTTCACCAAATGCCTCTGGGACAGAAAACAAGCACTGTCACTGGCTCCTTACCCCTGTCTCTCTCTGGATGCAGGCGGCAGAGACACGCTCAGCCTGCACCACACCCATGTGCTGCGTTTACAATAAGTTGAGGATCTCCTCTCTCTCAGAAAACTCAGTCGTTTAGTAACAATATTCCCCAGCCATTGCAATGCCGGTGTCACAACCTGATAGATGTAGCTGTGTCCAGAGGTCACTGCCATGGGCTTTTTCCTTGGCAGCATAGGTGGTCCTGGCCTCCTCCTGCCTCTCCGTACCAGCGGGGTAAGCCGGACCCGGGCGTCACGCCTGAGGTACATCACAACCGCTTGTAACATAGCCGCCTGGCTCTGAAATAACAGCTGATTCCCGGCTAATAGATTCAGTAATCTGACACCCAGGCTGTAATAATTGTATCTGAACAAGGCAGGCTCCAGCCTCTGCCAGCCTTATTAGAATGAGTGATTGTTTCCATCAGGGATGTAGCTCTGGTGCATTCACCTTTCCTGGGCTCCGAAATACAAATTGAGCTTCTGACCTTGGCGGATGTGACAGCTGACCTATTTCCTCCTTTTTAAATAAGGAGAAAATAGACTTTGGAGGGAAAGCGCCAGCTTTCTGCAGGCCTCCTTCTGCGGAGCTCCTCGCTATCATCAGATCTTAGTCAAATATTTGGCCTGCCGTTATTAGCCAAGATGACGGTCTGCCTAAACCACCAAGCTCCTTGTGTGAGGCACAGTCCTCTCTTTTCACTGGGTTTGGGTTTATTCCTAATTTTTCTGCTCCCCAGCACAGCTGCCAAAGACAGCCCCTTTTTGCTGTGGCTGTGTGGACAAGGGGTCCCAGAAGCTGTATCCCAGGATGTTTGTACTGCAATAGCCAGGGGTTGCACTAAGGACGGAGCTCAAAGGTTGAGTCAATCAATGCTGACCAGTGCTCCTGCCACTACTTTCCTGCTCCCAGTCCCAGGCAGAGCAGGAAGGGCTCTCAGGGAGTGGGGGACACCAACAGAGGAACACTGAGGCTGATACTGATGCCTCTGCTGAGGCAGGGGCCTCCAGTCTTGCCCTGCCGGCAGAAGGAAATGCTGCCTGTACCACACTTGCAGCAGTGTTGTCAGAAATGCCAGATTGGGAGGGAGTGGCTCCCAGGACAATTCCCCTGGGAGGCACAGGGGCATCCACTGGAATGAAATCACCTTCTGCCCTCAGCCAGGAGCCCTCCTACCACCTCCTTCAGTCAGCAAGCCAACAGGCCTCAGTCACTAATCCTAAATTCCCCTAGTGATGAGTCACATGAAGCACACTTTCCAACGGGCTGCAAGCTCCATCCTGTGCTGCAGCTGTAAATATAGCCGGGAGGGAGATTTAACCACGGTTCCCCCCCCTCCCCTCCACATATTGCTTTTCCTGAGGTTAAACGTCAAACGTCTCTAAAATATCACCCAGGTCTGCAACCTGCACACGCTTCAGGAGGCGTCCAGCCGGGCTGTTCCCAGGGCTCTGCCCTGATTTATGGAGGTGTGAGGCACAGTGTCGTAAATCGGGGCACACATCAGATAACGTCATGGGAGGACGGCGTGCATTTTGTCAGAGCTGGGACGCTAACATGTGGAGGGTAGGAACAGGGACAGCCCCAGGGTGTGCAGCTTGCTTTTCTTTCTCCATCAAAGATGGTAAAAAAAAAAAAGCTGTCCTGCCTTGGTGGCTGCGTGGAAAATTGAGCTCAGCAGTTGTGGCACCAGCAACGACGGGGGAGATTACTGCTGCTTTGCCTGGCTG